>NW_027512741.1:0-300000 GCF_048772815.1 Callospermophilus lateralis
AGTGGTTGCCAAGGGAGTGACCTCTTTCAGTTTCTGAAGGAAGTGACCTCACGTCACTTCCTTGGTTTTGGAACTCTCTGAACTTGGGATCCAGGAAGCCAGGCACCCATTGCCAGTCCCAGTCCTACTCCTAGTGGGCTCACTTCTTTGGATTTACCAGGGACAGAGTCAGTCTTTCATGGTACCTACTGATGTGGGGATGGCCAAATGCCAGAAGAGCTCTGAAGAGGGGCCTTTCCTGAGAAAGCAGGTAGTGGCTCATGCTGGCTCCTGAAATCTTCGCAGAGTTGGCCACGAAGACCAGATCTGAGACAATACAGGCTATTTTTGGGGAACATAGTATGACCCACCAGTCAGAGAATACTCCAGATAGTCACAGATGTACTTGGGGGAAGCAGGTGCCTTTGTGGGTGTTGGTGTGGGATTCTTTTTTTGTCTCATGTTCTGAGAATAGGTTAACCAGTACCCTGGTTATTAATTGGTAGTTACATTATGCTTATAGACCCCAGAACTCAGGACAGGTAGAAAAAATAAATAGAACCATTAAATAGACCTTTACGAAATTAATCTTAGAGACCTGCATAAAAGATTGGACTATGCTCCTGCCTTATGCACTGTTTCATGCAAGAAATACTCCCTCTGTTTCTTTGTGTAACCTCACCACCTGTGAAATTCTCTATGGTGCCCTTCCTCCAGTAAGGGACCTAACCCCAACTCTAAGACCTAAGGATCCCTTCCACACCCCCTAGCTTGACAGACTTAAAGCTCTTGAAAGAACTCATTGATATCTGTTCAAACAGCTGGCCACGGCCTACCAAACTGGGGACAAGGGGACTCCACTTCAATATAATGTAAGAGACTTCATCTACATAAGAAGACATCAGGTTTCATTCCTGGAACCCCGATGGAAAGGAACATACCAGGTACTACTTATAACACCTACATCAGTAAATGTATACGGAATCAATTCCTGGATCCATGCCTCTCATCTCAAGCCTGCGCTCTGTCCAGACTCTTGCTGGAAACTGGAAATGACTCGTAACCCTTTCAAATTGTGTATTCACCATATGAATAAGGCTATAGACTCTCCCCTTGGCCACCAGTAGTCCTAAACCTCATCAGGTGGTTCATCAGCGATGGCTGATCACAAATCCTACTAGAGAAGAAGTATGGTCTATCTCGCTTACAGCCCCCATAGGGACCTGGTGGCCATCTCTCCACCCAGACATTTGTCAGCTGGCTATAGGTTTTTCCTATTGGGATATATCTGATAAAGTGGATCCCACTAAAATTCTATTAAATACCTTCTGTATCATCAATAATGGAAACAGACATTATGGATGTAGGGACACGCGAGCAAGATGCAGGTTGGCTATCCCAGATTACTATGTTTGCATGGCAGACTATCAAAGCCACAAAGAGCCACGGCTGTGAGGGGAAAAAGCCAACTTCTTCTGTAATTCATGGGGATGTTAGCATACAGGGACTGCCTGGTGGAACCCAAACTCCCCATCAAATTCAGTACACAGCATTGGCCATATTACCAATTAGACAACCAAAACCGATGGACCCCAGAAGGCTCTCTAGATCCTCAAATTATGCATGACATTTTTAACTTCTACAAGTGATCAAAAGGGTGGAAGGAGATTCCCCTATGTGAAGACCTATTCCCTCCTTCACTCACGTCCTGAACTATGCTTCTCCAATAGATCCTAACCCTCAGCCTTCTGCTCCAGACTCTCTGCTTTCACTCCCACCTCAGCAACCTGATTTCTCCCCTCCATTTACTAGATCAAAAAACCAAACCTCGGCCGGTTCTCAGACCATTGCGCCCTTGCTGAGGTATCAGGTACTGAGGTACCCCTCCACCCACTCAGTCCTCTTTTCTCCAGTAAGTGCCCAGAGCAGGTCCCATCAGGTCCTCTTACCAGCTAACCCAAAGCTCAAACCAGCTGAGGAGATCCCTCAGACCACTATCCAAGATGTAATGAAAGTGACCTTTAAAGTTGCCTTGTCATGACTGAAAACAGGTGACTAAGAATTTAAAGTCCCTCACAGGCTTTTTGGGATACTCACTCCTGTCGTCCCCTCTGCTCTACCTGTTCTACTGCTCAAGTTTTTGTTGCCAGGAAAATCACAAACCCCTTTCCCAATATTCTTTTACATCTCTCCTTCCTAATTCTCAGATAAACGGAGCTGCTCTCAGCCTTGCTTTCCACGTCTTGCCCCTCTTCACCAGGCCCACAGAAAAGTCTTATATGACCTTCTCCAGAAGTCTTCACCATTGCTGACTTTAGGACTTTCAGCAAAAGAGTCCCTATAAAAGAATTCAATGTAGATAAACTCCGTGTTTTCATGTCGCCCTGTTCTACTTGGCCAGTGGCTGGGAAAATCAGCACTCCTAAGCTAGACACCCCCTTACGAGTTTTTCACAAAATAAGTGAACAAGGCCTCTGGCCTTGAGCTGGGGATTCACAGAGATGGCTACAATTCTAAGTAAAGAAGTTACCAACTAGGCTCCATGGTAACAGCTGGCAGGGAGAAAAAAAAGAGAAAAAAAAAAGCTCTCCCTGTCCCAAGTGTCCTTGAAAAGTTAACTTGCCGAGAACAGAGGAAAAAATAACAGAAACAAAAACTGCTTTTTGTGAACTTCTGCAGACTGTGAACTTCTGAGCCTCTTCCCTTACATGTTGGGTACAAATTCTGAAACTACCTAAACTTGGGGTTCAGAAGATTAATTGATTACAACAGAAGCAATACGCTCTAAATCCGTTTGCAACCAAATAGGGCTGTTTCCCTGTCTTCGGTGCTATCTTAGATTCCTTTCCTTTTCCGTACCTACAACAGTATAATTCTATATACTTAAACATTGTTTATGTTTTCATGAAATGGTCAACAGATGTGATTAATTATGTAATGGTGCAGATGTTTCCCAGAGTGTTCTAGGATGATGCATGTTCATTTAAAGATCAAATCGGAGGGCATACAACCTGTTTCCACCGGGAACCTGTATCTCTCACTTTATTTTTTTTTTTTTTTTTTTTTTTTTTTTTTTTTATTTTTTTTTTATTTTTTTTTTTTTTATTCTTCACTGTATTTTTTTTTTTTATTGGTTGTTCAAAACCCTACAAAGCTCTTGACATATCATATTTCATACATTAGCATACATTAGCTTCAAGTGAGTTATGAACTCCCTTTTTTACCCCAAGTACAGATTGCAGAATCACATGGGTTACACATCCACATTTTTACATAATACCATAATAGTAACTGTTGTATTCTGCTACCTTTCCTATCCTCTACTATCCCCCCTCCCCTCCCCTCCCATCTTCTCTCTCTACCCCCTCTACTGTAATTCATTTCTCACCTTGTTTATTTTCCCATTCCACTTACAACCTCTTATATGTAATTTAGTATAACAATGAGGGTCTCCCTCCGTTTCCATGCAATTCCCCTTTTCTCTCCCTTTCCCTCCCACCTCATGTCTCTGTTTAAAGTTAATCTTTTCTTCCTGCTCTTCCTCCCTGCTTTATTCTTAGTTGCTCTCATTATATCAAAGATGACATTTGGTATTTGTTTTTTAGAGATTGGCTAGCTTCACTAAGCATAATCTGCTCTAGTGCCATCCATTTCCCTGCAAATTCCAAGATTTTGTCATTTTTTAGTGCTGCGTAATACTCCATGGTGTATAGATGCCACATTTTTTTAATCCATTCATCCATTGAAGGGCATCTGGGTTGGTTCCACAATCTAGCTATTGTAAATTGTGCTGCTATGAACATCGATGTGGCAGTATCCCTGTAATACGCTCTTTTAAGGTCTTCAGGGAATAGTCCGAGAAGGGCAATAGCTGGGTCAAATGGTGGTTCCATTCCCAGCTTTCCCAGGAATCTCCATACTGCTTTCCAAATTGGCCGCACCAATTTGCAGCCCCACCAGCAATGTACAAGAGAACCCTTTTCCCCACATCCTCGCCAGCACTTGTTGTTGTTTGATTTCATAATGGCTGCCAATCTTACTGGAGTGAGATGGTATCTTAGGGTGGTTTTGATTTGCATTTCTCTGACTGCTAGTGATGATGAGCACTTTTTCATGTACTTGTTGATTGATTGTATGTCCTCCTCTGAGAAGTTTCTGTTCAGGTCCTTGGCCCATTTGTTGACTGGGTTATTTGTTATCTTATTGTCTAATTTTTTGAGTTCTTTGTATATTCTGGATATTAGGGCTCTATCTGATGTGTGAGGAGTAAATATTTGTTCCCATGATGTAGGCTCCCTATTTACTTCTCTTATTGTTTCTCTTGCTGTGAAAAAACTTTTTAGTTTAAGTAAGTCCCATTTGTTGATTCTTGCTATTAACTCTTGTGCTATGGGTGTCCTATTAAGGAATTTGGAGCCCGACCCCACTATATGTAGATCGTAGCCAACTCTTTCTTCTATCAGACGCAGAGTCTCTGATTTGATATCAAGGTCTTTGATCCATTTTGAGTTAACTTTTGTGCATGGTGAGAGGAGGGGGTTCAGTTTCATTTTGTTGCATATGGATTTCCAGTTTTCCCAACACCATTTGTTGAAGATGCTATCCTTCCTCCATTGCATGTTTTTAGCCCCTTTATCAAATATAAGATAGTTGTAACTTTGTGGATTGGTCTCTGTGTCCTCTATTCTGTACCATTGGTCCACCCGCCTGTTTTGGTACCAGTACCATGCTGTCTTTGTTACTATTGCTCTGTAATATAGTTTGAAATCTGGTATCGCTATACCGCCTGATTCGCACTTCCTGCTTAGAATTGCTTTTGCTATTCTGGGTCTTTTATTTTTCCATATGAATTTCATGATTGCTTTATCTATTTCTACAAGCAATGCCTTTGGGATTTTGATTGGCATTGCATTAAACCTATATAGAACTTTTGGTAATATCGCCATTTTGATGATGTTAGTTCTGCCTATCCATGAACAGGGTATATTTTTCCATCTTCTAAGATCTTCTTCTACTTCTCTCTTTAGGGTTCTGTAGTTTTCATTGTATAAATCTTTCACCTCTTTTGTTAGGTTGATTCCCAAGTATTTTATTTTTTTTGAGGATATTGTGAATGGAGTGGTTTTCCTCATTTCCATTTCAGAAGTTTTGTTGCTGATATACAGGAATACCTTTGATTTATGTGTGTTGATTTTATAACCTGCTACTTTGCTGAATTCATTTATTAGTTCTAGTAGTTTTTTTGTAGACTCTTTTGGGTCTTCTAGGTATAAAATCATGTCATCCGCAAATAATGATAATTTAAGTTCTTCTTTTCCAATTTTTATGCCTTTAATTTCTTTTGTCTGTCTAATTGCTCTGGCCAGTGTTTCGAGAACTATATTGAATAGAAGTGGTGATAGAGGGCATCCCTGTCTTGTTCCAGATTTTAGAGGGAATGCCTTCAATTTTTCTCCATTCAGAATGATGCTAGCCTGAGGCTTAGCATAGATAGCTTTTACAATGTCAAGGTAATTTCCTGTTATCCCTAGTTTTTCTAATGTTTTGAACATAAAGGGATGCTGTATTTTGTCAAATGCTTTTTCTGCGTCTATCGAGATGATCATATGGTTCTTATCTTTAAGTCTATTGATGTGGTGAATAACATTTATTGATTTCCGTATATTGAACCATCCTTGCATCCCAGGGATGAATCCTACTTGATCATGGTGCACAATTTTTTTGATGTGCCTTTGTATCCGATTCGCCAGAATTTTATTGAGGATTTTTGCGTCTAGGTTCATCAGGGATATTGGTCTGTAATTTTCTTTCTTTGAGGTGTCTTTGTCTGGTTTCGGAATCAACGTGATGTTGGCCTCATAGAATGAATTTGGAAGAGCTCCCTCTTTTTCTATTTCCTGAAATAACTTGAAAAGTATTGGTATTAATTCTTCTTTAAAAGTTTTGTAAAACTCCGCTGTATACCCATCCGGTCCTGGGCTTTTCATGGTGGGTAGTCTCTTGATTGCTTCTTCAATTTCCTCCATTGATATTGGTCTGTTCAAATTGTGTGTATCCTCCTGACTCAGTCTGGGCAAATCATATGTCTTAAGAAATTTATCGATGTCTTCACTATCTTCTATTTTATTGGAATATAGGTTTTCAAAATAATTTCTAATTGTCTTCTGTATTTCTGTAGCATCTGTTGTGATATTGCCTTTTTCATCCCGTATGTTAGTAATTTGAGTTCTCTCTCTTCTTCTCTTCGTTAGCATGGCTAAGGGTCTGTCAATCTTGTTTATTTTTTCGAAGAACCAACTTTTAGTTTTGTTGATTTTTTCAATAGTTTCTTTTGTTTCAATTTCGTTGATTTCCGCTCTGATTTTAATTATTTCTTGCCTTCTGCTGCATTTGCTGTTGTTTTGTTCTTCCTTTTCCAGGGCTTTGAGATGAAGTGTGAGCTCATTTATTTGTTGGTTTTTCTTTTTTTTGAGGAATGACCTCCAGGCGATGAATTTCCCTCTTAAAACTGCTTTCATTGTGTCCCATAGATTCCGATAAGTTGTGTCTGTATTTTCATTTATCTCTAAGAATTTTTTGATTTCCTCCTTTATGTCTTCTGTAACCCATTGATCATTCAGTAACATATTGTTCATTTTCCATGTGATATAGGATTTTCCCATCCTTCTTTTATCATTGATTTCCAGTTTCATTCCATTATGATCAGATAAAATGCATGGTATTATCTCCAACCCTTTATATTTACTGAGGTTTGCCCTATGGCATAATATATGGTCTATTTTTGAGAAGGATCCATGTGCTGCTGAGAAAAAAGTATATCCACTTGATGATGGTTGATATATTCTATATACGTCAGTTAAGTCTAGGTTATTGATTGTGTTATTTAGATCTATAGTTTCTTTATTCAACTTTTGTTTGGAGGATCTGTCCAATGGTGAGAGAGGTGTGTTGAAGTCACCCATAATTATTGTATTGTGGTCTATTTGATTCTTGAACTTGAGGAGAATTTGTTTTATGAACGTCGCAGCACCATTATTTGGTGCATAAATATTGATAATTGTTATGTCTTGTTGGTGAATGGTTCCTTTTAACAGTATATAATGGCCTTCCTTATCCCTTTGGATTAACTTAGTCTTGAAGTCGATTTTGTTCGATATGAGGATGGCCACACCTGCTTGTTTGCGAGGACCGTGTGCATGGTATATTTTTTCCCAACCTTTCACCTTCAGCCTGTGTATGTCTTTTCCTGTTAGATGTGTCTCCTGGAGGCAGCATATTGTTGGATTTGTTTTTTTAATCCATGTTACCAGTCTATGTCGCTTTATTGGAGAGTTTAAACCATTAATGTTTAGAGTTACTATTGCTATATGGTTTGTACTTCCATCCATGTTTGATTATTTGTCTCTCTCTTTTTTTTTTTTTTTAAATTTAGTTTATTTCTCCATGATTAGCTTTCCCCCCTCCGTCAGTCTTTACTGGGGCACTTCCCACTGTTGGCTTTGGTTATTGTTTCTCATTTCTTCCTCGTGTAGTGTTTTGCCCAAGATATTCTGCAATGCTGGTTTTCTGGCTGCAAATTCTTTTAGCTTTTGTTTATCATGAAAGATTTTTATTTCGTTGTCGTACCTGAAGCTTAATTTTGCTGGATACAGAATTCTTGGTTGGCATCCATTGTCTTTCAGTGTTTGAAATACGTTGTTCCAGGATCTTCTCGCTTTCAGTGTCTGAGATGAAAAATCCGCTGTTAACCTTATTGGTTTACCTCTGAATGTAATCTGCCTCCTTTCTCTTGTAGCTTTTAATATTTTCTCTTTGTTCTGTATATTGGATATCTTCATAACAATGTGTCTTGGCGTTGGTCTACTTTGATTTTGTATGCTTGGTGTTCTGTATGCATCTACAATTTGTATATCTGTTTCCTTTTTTATTTCTGGAAAGTTTTCTGTAATTATTTCATGTAGTAGATTACACATTCCCTTGGTTTGAATCTCTGTGCCTTCCTCTATCCCGATCACTCTTAAATTTGGTTTTTTAATGTTATCACATATCTCTTGGATGCTTCTCTCGTGATTTTTGACCAGCCTATCAGAGTTGGCTAGACTCTTTTCAAGATGATATATTTTGTCTTCATTATCTGACGTTCTGGCTTCTACTTGCTCCACTCTGTTAGTGATACTCTCATTTGAGTTTTTAATTTGGTTTATAAGTTCCTTCATTTCTAAGATTATTGTCTGATTCTTTTTTATAATCTCTATCTCCTGATAAAGATGCTTAACTTCTTCTTTTATCTGTTTTTGTAATTCGTTCTCAATGTGTTCTTTTGCTGCTTGAATTTGCTGTCTCGTATCCTCTTTAAGGTTCCATTCCATCTGTCTAAGGTATTCCTTGAGGTCTTTATATGACCATTTTTCTGATGAATCTATATTCTCCTGGGTATTTAGGCCTTCCTGCATTGTTTGTACTCCTTTCCTTCCTTGCTTTTTCATATTGCTTCTTGTTCTGTTTGACTACTGAGTTGTTGATTACTCCTATAAATTTATTTGCTGCTTGGGAGGAAAGGTATTATAGGGGGAGGGAATAAGTCACCAAGGAGAATGAGAGTAAGCAGGCAGAATTCAAGGAAGGGGGAATATGAGAATTGAAAATAAATGCAAAGACAGAAGAAAAGAAGAGAGAGAGAAAGGAAACAGAAAATTAAAAAGAATTAAAAAGAAATCATAATTGCAATAATAAAAATGAAAATTAGTATTAAAAAATAAGATAAAATGAATTAATAAAAATTTGGGGAAAACAACAACAAAAACAAAACAAAACCAAAAAAAAAATTTTAATACATGCAGTCTTTTAGACTCATCAATTCAGATTGTTAACTACAATTCTGGTATGAGAGAGATCATCCATAGTGTGAATAAAACAGGAGTCCAGAGAAAAGAAAAAAAAAAAAAAAAATGCAGTCTTAGAGTTCGATTCACTATTCTTCCAGTAGGTGGAGCTGTGCCCACCGGGCCACGCTTCTCCTCTCAGTAGGCGGGAGCCAATTGCTGTGCATCAGCTCTTCCTCCTGGACTGGGCGGGTCTCTAATCCTGAGTGCACCGGTGAAGCTCACCACAATATTGGCTACACACCAAGTCTGCTGTTCCTGTGAGCCCTGTTTTCAAGAACGCCTGGGCACATTCTCCCTGTTTGCCATTCCCTTGGACCCTAAGTTTGTAGAGCTTGGGGTTGAGAACCCCCAGCAAATTTGCTTGCCCTCTGGTAGCCACGCCCCTGGAAGCTGGTGCAAGAGACCTCAGTTGTCAGCACTGGTGATAGCGGTAGCCGGAATTCCGCGCCGCGGGTCACGCGCCACTCCTGATTCCCCCGTGCAAGAGCCGGGTGGGCGGGGCCTTTAGCAGCGCCCGGCAGGCGGGGACTGTCCACACGAGCACGGGGTTGGGGGTTGGGGTGGTTGTTTCCAGTGCCGAACCGCCAAAGGCGGCTCACAGAGCTGGGAAGGCAGGACCCAGCCTTCCGTATGCTCGCTGCAATGTGTGAGCAGCGGTTTTTCGGCTGAGCCGGCGGGACCGCGCCCCAGTGGGAGCTGTTTACACGAGCGCGGCGGGGCAGGGGTGGGGGGTGGGGGTCGTTGTTCACAGCGCGGAGCTGGCGGGGGGGGGGGGGGTGGGGTGGGGGTGATCGGAGGGGGTGGTCGTTTGCAGCGCCGAACCGCCTCTGCGCTAGGCCGGCTGGGGCCCAAGCAGGCTGTGGCCGTTTGTAAGTACGCTGCAAAGTGTGGGCGGCAGCAGGAGTTCGGCGTTGGCCGTGAGTTTCTGCTGAGTTTCACTCGCTGAGATTCACTCGTCTGGGACAAAGTGACCCCTCTAATAGACTTACTAATTCCCGGCAGGTCTCCTTTCAGCGGAATTTTGCTAGAAGTCCCTCAGCAGGCTGTATGCAGGTGAATTAATGGTCCTCTCTGCTCCCGTTCCTGCAGAGGCATTGAAAGTGCTGCCTCCTTGCCGGCAGCCATGTTGGGTCCTGTATCTCTCACTTTAGCCATCCTATTAGGAATAGGAGTTGCTGCAGGAGTGAGCACAGGAACCCTAGTCCATGGGACACAACAAATGACCCAATTAGAAGCAGCAATAGACCAAAAATTAAAGATAATAAAACCTCCATCACAGCTTTACAGGAATGTTTAACCTCTCTCTCTGAAGTTGTTTTACAGAACAGGCGAGGGTTAAACCTTCTCTTCATGAGAGAAGGGGGACTTTGTGCTGCATTGAGGGAAGAAGGTTGTTTTTATGCCGACCATACTGGAGTTGTATAAGAACCTATGAGTATATTAAGAAAATGCCTTTAAGAGTGTCAACGAGAGAGAGGCCCAAAAAGGGTGGTTTGAGTCTTGGTTCACACAGTCCCTCTGGTTAACTATGCTTTCATCAGCCCAGGCCTGTCCATTAATAATCCTCATATTATTGCTAACTGTAGCACCCTGTTGGCTCAACCATGTAGTTTCCTTTCTCGAAGCTCAAATTGGACAATTTAAACTTATGGTAATCAGACAACAATATACCCCACTAGGAGACATAAAATGTGACACCCTTCAATGATCACTTTCATGATTAAAAGTAACCAGAAGAAGAATTGGGGAATAAAAAGTTAATAAAATAGGTACTTGTCACTTCCTATTTTTCTGTATGCTTAATAAAACACTGTTGAAATCTTGAGAACTGTTTGCTAATCTTGTTCCCAGAATGTGCTGTCCCCATCTGCCAAACTGCAGAATGTACTCCATCATCCCGTTGAAAGCAAACTGCCCACTCTCCCTGACGCATCAATAAATTTCCCTCCCTGCCCTCTCCAAGGAAAGTATATAAGCTCTGTTTAAGCTGTTCTCAGGACTCTCTGCTCTATTCAAGTGAGCTCTGAGCCCCAGCATGCTGGACCCTCAATAAACCCTTTGTTGTTGCATGAGACAGTCTCTTGGTGGTCTCTTCCTCCTATGCCTGCCCGACCATTACAATATTCCAACTCTATATTCTTATAAATATCTCAGGTTCCGAATACCATTATTCATCCAGCAGAATAATTCCTAACCCATATCAAACATGTTATTAAACATAACCATACACTCTTCCCTCAATCTAACTTTACAGAAGAGCAGGCACAGAGTTGGTATTACAATACAGGAATGTAGGGGATTGTTCAACTGCTGAGAACCTCAAAGATCCATGCAGATATGATCACTGGAGAAGATGTAGGCAGCTATGAAGGACCTGAGAGAGCAAAAGTCATCTTCCATGGAAAACAACCTGGTCAGTATGAAGGGTTGTGTCTGAATCAGGCTCTCAAATTTTAATGTAGAGAAGATGGACCAAACCAGGCCTGTTTAGAGAGTTGTTCCCGGGTGCCTATGGTTGATATACCATTCTAACTTGTGAAACTGTCACAGGTAGTAGGGGCAGCCTGCATCTCATGGGACCCTTGGAAGCAAATGTTAGGACAAAGTGGTTGCCAAGGCAGTGACCTCATTCAGTTCCTGAAGGAATTGACCTCACCTCACTTCCTTGTTGATGGAACTATCTGAACTTGGGATCCAGGAAGCCAGGCACACAGAGCCAGTCCCAGTCCCAGTCCCAGTGGTCTCACTTGTTTGGATTTACCAAAGACAGAGTCAGTCTTTCTTGGTACCTACTGATGTGAGGATGGCAAAATGCCAAGAGAGCTCTGAAGAGGGGCCTTTCCTGAGAAAAAGGTAGTTGCTCAATGCTGGCTCCTGACAACTTTACAGAGTTGGCTAAGGAGGACAGATCTGAGAGAGAACATGCCATTTAAAGGGAACATACTGTGGCCCACTAGTCAGAGGACACTCCAAATAGTCTCAGAATTACTTAGGAAAAGGAGGTGCCTTTATGGGTGTAGGTGTAGGTTTGTGGTTTTCACTTGTTCTGAGAATAGGTATCAAAGGCGGTTTGTTTGGATTGAGTGAACTCTTTCTGGTAAGTACTTTGACAAGGCGAGTGTTTTTATGTCTGTATATAAAACGGTGTTCGTGGTTGTAGACATAAGAAGAGAGAATGCATCAATGGATGTGTCCTGTCTAGTAGAAAGCTTGCCAGCCTTCATACTGCCCAATTTATGAATGGACTGCTACTTGACTTATGGATGGGCAACATCTCCTATCCTCCAAAGTTCCTGTTTTCTTCCTGAATTCTGGCCTCTCTAAAGAATAGGCTCATGCTTTTGTGCCCAAGATATGTACCACCTCCAAGCTCTGTGACATGGACATGTACTGGATACCTGAAGGGAATGACGAGCTTCTTAGAAAACTCAGATATCAGTATGACCAGTAAAGTCTCAGTGGAGAAAGCCTGCTTTGTGCCTTTTGCTTACCTATTGTTTTATTGCCCTGAATGACAGGAAGGTCTCTGCCTCAGGCCTCCCCTTTGTGAAGCCTGAAGAGAAGAGTTCTCAAATTGAAATGAATGGGCATCACCTGTGGCTCTGTGCTTAATTGCTTTGGAAAGGGATGTGTCTGAATCAGCCTCTTGGCACTGTGTGAGGCTGTGGCTTAGATTCTCAGCACTAGATGGATCCAAAGAAATATCTCATGTGTGCATCCAATACAAAAATGGCTAAAAGAGCAGATATTGTAGATGAAGTCTCTCGCCTTCCTATGTAAATTTCCTGACCTCCATTAAGTGAGAATAGTGATACTTTGGGTCAAATGAGATATTTAAAGCCCTGTAGAGGCTAGCCTATAGGTGCATGGGTTTTCTCATGATTCCAATTCACATAAAGAATCTAAACCGCACAGTAATTAGGCCTCAAATTGGAGAAGCAAAGCAGCATTAACGGCATGCCTATTTGATCACTCTTGGTTAACGGGAAGGGTGTCTAGGCCACACAGACTTTAGGAAAATGAGGGAAAAAGGGAGCTTATTTTGGACACTGTTGTGGGCTGCGCCCCTCATGGAAACCTGCTACCAGAGGTAATGATTAGTGTCTATATGGAAGAAGATGAGGGCCATGTGGGAGTGTTTTGGTTTTAATTGTGGATATTTGTATCGTGGTTGGAAGAGATGACTGGGTCCACCTGGGCTTGAACTCTGGTGTGACTCCCATTAGAGACTGAGTTCTGGAACTGACCTCAGAGCAGTATTGCCATGAATTTTGTCGGGATTTTATTAGGCCACGCATGAGAGTGACCCTTGGAAACTGAGATCTAAGGCCAGTGTGGATTTCCACAGAGCACTGGGAATCTCAGCCAGGATATAACATGATTTTATTTTTAAAGACTTGGCAGCCATAGTTGAGAGTCAAAACACACATGGAACTCACATTGTAGACCTCAATGGGTCTGGCTTCATGTGACCTTTTGGCCACTCTTTGGGAAGACTTGCCTGTGAGAGTTCTTCAGAGCATTCATTGAAATGAGCTTCCTCACCATTTAATGGTTCCTGAATTAATTGAAACCCATAGTGCCTCCAACTTCATCCTTGAAAAATGGCTAGATAAATACCATGAAATTTTTGAAATTCCCATGACCAGGTGGCACTGGAGAAACTTTGGATGTCCTGTTGCTGATCATGAGTATACCAGACGGTGCCTTGATTGACTGGGTTTCATGAAAATGGTGTAGATCAGATATGCCAGTAAGTTGGAGCCTGCTGAGCAGTGGGCCTAGAGCAATGTTGGGCAGGTGTGTGACACAAAATATGCGCTGGGGCCATTTCGATCTGCCATTGGCTTCCAAATGCCTTGTGACTGACAGGATGCAGCCAGCAGACCCTTATTTGTAAAGCCATCTTGTTATATGGAGAGTTTTGACCCTGTCCCTTACTTTTGGAAACTCCTCTACCACCTCCAAGTTTGTGAACTCCTGATCATATTCCATTCCAGATTTGTATTCTCAGAATTCCTAACTCTTTTTCCCTAATTGTGTCTTACTTGGGGTGAAAGTATTGTCAAGGCATTGTTCTGGATGAGAGTGGGAAAAATTTTGTGTAGCACATATTTGCATACACATTGGATTCATTTTCCAATTTTCCATTCAGAATACTAAATCCCTGAAACTAACATATACCCTATTAGACTCTGACTACTAATCCTAATATGGTGGAGTAAAATAACACAAACGGAATAGAAATACAAGCAGTTCAGAGAAGGCATGGTGTGTAGTTGGAATTGTCTTTTGCATTATATTGGGTAGAAGGTATAAACTAGTTAATTTTTTTATTGAAAGAGTTCTCCATGTTATTTTAAAGTAAACAAATGTATGAATTCGTGTCTCCCTTTCTCCGTAGCATATTCAGCACATGTATTTTTATATGCACATACAGAATCCTACCTGGTACCACTCGTACAATCTTGTGAGGTGGCTTACTTGGCAGATACAAATTGCGAGAAGACATCACAGCTCCTAAACACTGTTGGAACAGAAAATTAAACCTATGGGTGAGCTTCCTAGATGAACAACATTATACATAAATCCATGTTCAGTAAAATGAATATTTTTGCATCTGTGGATGATTTATATTTCATGGTGAATTTCGATTGGCATATATATTGCTACTTTTTAATGTCTGTGTGTGTGTATATATATATATATATATATATATATATATATATATATATATATATATATATATACAGTCTCCAGATTTTTCAAAATATGAAATATATGTGTCTTATTACACACTTCCTAAATTCATTCATATTCATGTATGTGGATTTATAATCAAATTTTCACATGATTATTCTCAGAAATATTCATCCACCTGAAATACATATTTTTTCCTACTAGTGAAAACTAACTTCAGTGAATGTTGCATACAAATCCTAATATTTCTACAGTAACTGACCCAGTTTAACATCAATGCGAGTAGATTCCAATGGGACATGCTGTGTGTTTTGACGTTCATTTTTATTCAACACTGGTACATTATGATTTCTTCAGTTTATGCACATCATAGGATATATTTTTCATCCACAGTTTTGCAAATTTATAGGCATTTGTTTCACTTTCAATCAATTCCTTCTTCAGAACCCATGTATTCATCCATGTTTCTTGACTGGTCTTTTCATGAGACTTCTTTACAAAACACATTATTTTCAATTTTCATAATCATTTTTGAAGCGAAACTCAGACACCGTTCATGATAAACAATAACACTAATATTAACAATAGATGTATAACTGGTTGGAATGAATGATTTTATATCAATATAAGATATCTTAAATATTTTCAGATATCAATTCCATCCATTATTTAAAGTGGAATCAGCTATATTATTTATTCACAGTGTGGTCAATTCATGCATTATCTCTATATTCATAGACACAGGGCACACCTCTTTGTACAACCAATACTTATGTATATGTCTTCTAAATATTACTGCCAGAAATGGTGTAAGAAATACTCATGTCACCAGATCTACATACACATTTTATCACAGTAATATTCGGGACACAAAAAGTAAATGTCACACTTATGATTGTACCGGAGTCTGAATGAAAAGTGAACATGGATTACTAAAAACATTCCTGTCCATGTTGCCTAATCCTCTCAATTATCAATCCTGTTGGTGACTACATATTTGTTTCTTCCAAAGATTATATATTCAAACTCTACCCTGTTGAAAATGCCTAATCATATCACTCACTTTATACTTTGCCTGATTTCATTATGTCTCTATTGATATGTGGTTTCCTACATATTTTCCCCAGTTCATCATTGTGACTGACCCTTCACATGAAGTTATGTTTACTTTCACTCTCTAAACAAAACACTATTGCGATAGAACATATATTCCAAATCCTATATTGACACTTCTTCCTAAACCTACTATCTACCTAATCCTACCGACTATCCGTTTTTGACTGGATGTTCTCTTCGACATTCAATCATCCAAGGTACAAGGTACTATGCCATTATATATCTATTTTTCTGAGACATCTGTGCACAATGTAAATCAAAGTTAAGTATCCCAATCAAGGGCCCAATGCCCTCTAGGCTTCAAAATTACCTAGATTTCTGTTTTTATTCATATATTTAACCTCTATATTTTTATAAATATCGCAGGTTCCCAATACCATTATTCATCCCGCAGAATGATTCCTAACCCAATTCAAACACTTTATTAACCCTAAGAATACACTGTTCCCTCAATCTAAATTTAATGAAAAGCAGGGACAGAGTTGGTCTTACAATACAGGAATGTAGGGGATATTCCACCTGCTGAGAACTTCAAAGATCCATGTAGAAATGAACCCTGGAGAAGATATAGTCATCTATGAAGGACCTGAGAGAGCAAAAGTCATCTTCCATGTCAAACACCCTGGTCAGGATGAAGGGATGTGTCTGAATCAGCCTCTCTCTTCTTAATGTAGAGGAGAAGGACCAAACCAGGCCTGTGTGGATAGCTATTCCCGGGTTCCTAAGGTTGACATACCATTCTAACTTGTGAACATTTCAGAGGAAGTAGGGGAACCCTCCATCTAATGGGACCCTTGGAAGCAACTATTAGGACAAAATGGTTTACAAGACAGTGAATTCATTCAGTTCCTGTAGGAAGTGACCTCACCTCACTTCCTTCGTGATGGATCTCTCTGAACTTGGGATCCTGGAAGCCAGGCACACAGAGCCAGTCCCAGTCCCAGTCCCAGTGGGCTCACTTGCTTGGATTTACCAAAGACAGAGTCAGTCTTTCTTTGTTCCTACTGATATTATGATGCCAAAAGCAAGGAGAGCTCTGAAGAGAGGCCTTTCCTGAGAAAGCAGGTAGTGGCTCAAAATTCCCTTCTGACAACTTAAAAGAGTTGGCCAAGTAGACCAGATCTGAGACAGGACAGGACATTTCGGGGGAACATTGTATGGCCCACCAATCAGAGGACACTCCGTAGAGTCACAGACCTACTTGGGGGAATGAGGTGACTTTGTGGGTGTGGTTGTGGGTTTATGATTTTGTCTCATCTTCTGAGAATAGGTAGGAAAGGCGGTTAGTTTTTTTTTTTTTTTTTTTTTTGGAGTGTACTGTTTCTAGTAAGTCGTTTGACAAGGCGAGTGTTTCTATGTCTGTGTATTCCACTGTGTCCGTGGTTGTATACATTAGAAACGAGAATGCATCAATGTATTTGTCCTGTCTAGTAGAAAGCTTCCCAGCATTCAACCTGCCCAATTTATGAATGGGTTGCGGCTTTCCTTAAGGATGGGCAACACCTACTATCTTCCTAATTACCAATTTTCTTCCTGAATTCTTTCCAATCTCCAGAATTGCCTCATTTTTTTTGTCCAAGATATGTACCACCTCCAAGCTCTGTGACATGGCCATGTACTGGATATCTGCAGGGAATGGCGAGCATCTCAGAAAACTCAGATATCAGTGTGACCAGTAAAGTATCAGTGGAGAAACCCTGCTTTGGGCCTTTTGCTTACATAATGTTCTGTTGCCCTTAATTTCAAGAAGTTCTTTGCCTCAGGCCACCTCTTTGTGAAGCCTGAGGAAAACAGTTTTCAAATGGAAATGAATGGGCATCACCTGTGGCCCTTTGCTTTATTGCTTTGGAAAGGGATGTGTGTGATTTAGCCTCTTGGCCCTGTGTGAGGCTGTGGCTTAGATTCTCAGCACCTGATGGATCTAAAGAAAGATCCCATGTGTGCATCCAAAACCAAAATGGCCAAAAGAGCAGTCCTTGTGGATGACGTCTCGCCTTCCTCTGTGAGGTTCCTGACTTCCATCAATAGGGATCCTTTGGGTCAGAGGAGTTCTCCAAAGCCCTGCAGAGGTGCTTGGGTTTTCTCATGACTCCAATTCACATAAAGAATCTTAACCTCTGAGTCAGTTGGCCTCAAAGTAGAGAAGCGGTGTAGTCTTCACAGCATGCCTATTTCATCACGCCTGGTTCACAGAAAGTATGTCCAGGCCACCCTGACTTTAGCAAATGAGTGGCAAGGGAGCTTATTTTGGACACTGTCTTGGACTGCGCTCCTCATGAAAACCTCCAGCCAGAGGTTATGATGAGTGTCTATATGGAAGAAAATGAGGGCCATGTCGAAGTGTTTTGGTTTTAATTGTGGTCATTTGTGTGTCAGTTGGAAGAGATAACTGTGTTCACCTGGGCTTGAACTGTTGTGTGATTCCACTTAGAGACTGCTTTCTGGAACTGAACTCAGTGAAGTATTGCCATGAATTGTTTTGAGATTTTAGGAGGCCACGCATGAGATTCGCTCTTGGTATCTGTGATCTAGGCCCAGGGTGGCTTTGCACAGAAAACTGGGAATCTTTGCAAGGATATCACATGATTTTATTCTGAAAGACTTGGCAGCCATCGATGAGAGTCAAAACACACATGGACCTAACATTGTAGACCTCAATGGGCCTTGCTTATGTTACCATTTGGCCTCTGTTTCTGTAGCCTTGCCTATGAGAGTTCTCTAGAGCTTTCATTGAAATGAGCTTCCTCACCATTTAATGGTTCCTGAATTAATTGAAACCCAGAGTGTCTCAAATTCATTTTTGAAAAATGGCTAGATAAATACCATGCAAGTTTTGAAATTCCCATGACCAGGTGGCACTGGAGAACCTTTGGATATCTGGTTCCTGATCATGAGTGTACCAGACAATGCCTTGATTGACTGGGTTTCATGAAAATGGAGTAGAACAGAGATGCCTGTAAGTTGGAGCCTGCTGAGTAGTGGGCCTAGAGCTGTGGTGTGAAGGTGTGTGATAAACATCTGTGGTGGGGCCATGTGAATATGTCTTTGACTTCCAAATGGCTTGTGACTGACATGCTGCTGCCAGCAGACCCTTATATTTAAAGGCATCTTATTATATAGAGGGGTTTCAGGGCAATGTTCAGAATCAGGTTGCTCTTGTCAAGGGGGCAAGCTATGTGGGATAGAAGCCTGGTTGGTGCATTCTCCTGTAAACCCTGACCCACCACACCTGACAGAACTCCCTCCAGCACTGTGTCCCTGATGAACTCCTTGTATTTTTTGAAGCAACACCAAACTACGAGTGCGGCAGCCAGAAACACCACGAAAAGTTGAGGATGACCAAATGACTTCACAGTCCACGCGGGCAGACACTTAGACCCAGGTGGCCAAAGTTTGCCGACAAAGATAGAATTCATCACTGCTGCCTAATGTTCATTGGAAAACAAGAAACCATGTCCTCCAGGTCACATAGATGCCATTCCAGATTTGATGGTCTCACTACAAAGGAAGCTAAATCTCCTGACAACAACATATACTTTAAGTGCCCAAACTCAGAGGCAGTTTGTCAAGAAGTCTTTAGGCCAAAAGAACTTCATGTTTGTGGAGTGTTTACCCTATCCCTTACTTTTGGATACTCCTCTCCCAACTCCAAGGTTTGAACTCCTGAGCATTTTCCATTCCGGATATGTATTCACAAATTTTCTAACTCTTCTCCTCTAATTGTGTCTTACTTGTGGTGAAGGAAATGTCAAGGCATTGTTCTGGATCAGAGTGGGGAGATTTTTGTGTAGCACATATTTGAATACACATGAGATTAATTTTCCTATTTTCCATTCGAAATTCTGAATCCCTGACACTTACCCATACCCTACTAGACTCTCACTACTAATCCTAATATGATGGAGAAAAATAACCCAAACAAAATAGAAATACAACCAGTTCAGAGGAGGCCTGTTTTATAGTTGGACTTGCCTTTTGCATGATAAAGGGTAGGTGTTACAAATCTAGTCAATTTTTAAATGAAAAAGTTCTCCATGTGTTTTTAAAGTTAACAAATATGTGAATTCTTGTTTCCCTTTCTCTGAAGCCTATTCAGAACATGTATTTTTAATGCACATATTGAATCCTACCTGGTATCACACTTATATTTTTGTGAGGTGGATGACATGGCAGATACAAATTGTGAGAAGAGATCACTCCTCCTAAACACTGTTGGAACTGAAAATTCAACCTATGGGTGAGCTTCCTAGTTGAACAACATTTTACTTAAATCCATGTTTAGTAAAATAAATATTTTTGCTTCAATGGATGATATATATTTCATGATGAATTTCTATTGGCATATATATTGCCAGTTTTTAATGTCTCTGTGTGTGTTTTTTGTATATATATATATATATTCTCCAGGTTCTTCAAAACATGAAATATATGTGTCTTTTATACACTCCATTAATTTATTCATGTTCATGTACTTGGATTTATAATCAACTTTTCAGAAGATTATTCCAGAAATATTCATCCACCTGAAATTCATATTTGTTACCTAGTACTGAAAGCTAACTTCAGTGAACGGTGCACACAAATCCTAATATTTTTATATAACTGACCCAGTTTAATATCAAAGCAAGTTGATTCCTATGGGACATGTTATGTATTTTGACGTTTATTCCTATTCAACACTGGTAAATTACTATTTCTTCTTTTTTTGCACATCATAGGATATATATTTAATCCAAAAGTTATCAAATTTACAGGTATTTGTTTCACTTTCAATCACTTCCTGCTTCAGAACACACGTATTCCTGCAGGTTACTTGACTGGTCTTATCATGAAACTTCTTTCCAAACACATTATTTTTGATTTTCATAATGAATTTTGAAGCAAAATATACACAATTTTCATGATTATCCATAACCCTAATATTTCCATTAGATGTATAAATGGTTGTAATGAATGTATGTGTATCAATATAAGATTTCATGTATATTTTCAGATATCAATTCATTCCATTATTTAAAGTTGGAACCAGTTATATTTTTAATTCTCAGTATGGTCTCTTCATGCATTATCTCAATATTCATAAACACATGGTACACCCATTTGTACCCCCAATACTAATTTATGCATCTTCAAAATATTGCTCCCAGAAACAGTGGAAGAAATACTCCACCTGATCTACATATACATTTTATCACTGTAATAATCTGGACACAAAATGCAAAGTTCACCTTTATGATTGTACCAAAGCCTAAATGGAAATTGACCATGGATTACTAAAACATCTATGTCTAAATTGCCTAATGCTCTCAAATGTCAATCTATTTGTGACTCCATATTTATTTTTCCCTAAGATTATACAGTCAAGTTCAACCCTGTTGAAAATGTCTAATATTATCACTCACTTTGTACTATACATGATTTCCTAATGTCTCTATTGATATCTGCTTTGCTACATATTTTCCCCAGTTCATCATTGTGAGTGACCCTACACATGTGCTGATATTGACATTCACTCTCTAACCGAAACCCTATTGTTAAAGAACTTTTGGTCCAAAGTCTATACTCGCCCTCATTTCAACACCTACCGACTATCTTCCTGATCCTACAGACTATCCCTGTTTGATTGGATGTTCTCTTCTACATTCAATCATCCAAGGTACAAGGTCCTATTTCATTGTATATCGATTTATCTGAGACATCTGTGCATAACATAATTCAATGCTAAGTATCCCAATCAAAGGCCCAATGCCCTTCTGGGCTTCAAATCTTACCTAGATTTCTGTTTTCATACTTATATTTCACCTATATATTCTTAAAAATGTCACAGGTTCCCAATACCATTATTAATTGAGCGGAATGATTCCTAACCCAAATCAAACATGTTATTAACCTTAACCATACACTGATCCCTCAATCTAACTTTTCAGAAGAGCAGGGACAGAGTTGGTCTCAAAATACAGGCATGTAGGGGATTCTCCACCTGCTGAGAACCTAAAAGGCCCATGCAGAAATGATCCATGGAGAAGATGTAGGCAGCTATGAAGGACCTGAGAGAGCAAAAGACATCTTCCATGGTGAATAACCTGGTCAGGATAAAGGGTTGTGTCTGAATGAGCCTCTCTTTTTTTCATATAGATAAGATGGACCAAAACAGGCCTATGTGGAGAGCTGTCCCTAGGTGCCTATGGTTGATATACCATTCTAACCTGTGAAAGTATCACAGGAAGTAGGGGCAGCCTCCATATCATGGGACCTTTGGAAGCAACTGTGAAGGCAAAGAGGTTGCCAACATAGTGACCTCATTCAGTTTCTGAAGGAAGTGACCTCATCACACTTCTTTGGTGATGGAACTGTCTGAACTTGGTATCCAGGAAGCCAGGCACTCAGAGCCAGTCACAGTCCCAGTCCCAGGGGTCTCAATTTTTTTGATTTACCAAGGAGAGAGTCAGAGTTTCTTTGTAACTACTGATGTGTGGATGGCCAAATGCCAGGAAAGCTCTGAAGAGGGGCCTTTTCTGAGAAAGCAGGTAGTGGCTCACCACTGGCTCCTGACAACTTCACAGAGTTGGACAAGGAGACCAGATCTGAGAAAGGACAGGCCATTTCAGTGGAACATAGTATGACCCACCAGTCATAGGACACTCTGGATAGTCACAGTCCTACTTGGGGGAAGGAGGTGCCTTTGTATGTGTGTGTGTGTTTGTGGTTTTGTCTCATGTTCTGAGAATAGGTAGTAGCGGCGGTTTGTTTGGTTTTGAGTGAACTGTTTCTAGTAAGTCATTTGACAAGGCGAGTGTTTCTATGTCTCTGAATCCCACTGTGTCCGTGGTTGTAGACAGTTGAAAAGAGAATGGATCAATGGATTTGTGTTGTCTAGTAGAACGCATCCCAGCATGTATCCTGCCAAATTTATTAATGGTCTGAGACTTTCCTTATCGATGGGCAACACCTGCTATCTTTCTAAGTTCCTGTTTTCTTCCTGAATTCTGGCCAATATCCAGAATAGGCTCATGGTTTTCTCTCCAAGATATGTACCACCTCCAAGCTCTGTGACATGGCCATGTACTGGATAGCTGAAGGGAATGGAGAGCATCTCAGAATACTCAGATATCAGAGTGACCATTTAAGTCTCATTGGAGAAACCCTGCTTTGGGCCTTTTGCTTACCTATTGTTCTGTTGACCTGAATGTCAGCAAGTTCTTTGCCTCAGGCCATCTCTTTTTGAAACCTGAAGAAAACAGTTTTCAAATGGAAATGAATGGACATCCCCTGTGGCTCTTTTCTTAATTTCTTTGGAAGGAGATGTGTCTGATTCAGCCTTTTGGCCCTTTGTGAGTCTGTGGCTTAGATTATCAGCACCTGATGGATCTAAAGAATGATCCCATGTGTGCATTCAAACCAAACTGGCCAAAAGAGCAGTCATTATGGATAAAGTCTCTCACCTTCCTTTGTAAGGTTCCTGACCTCCATCAAGTGAGAATAGGGATCCTTTGGGTCAATTGAGTTCTTAAAAGCCCTGCAGAGGCTAGCCCATAGGTGCTTGGGTTTTCTGATTACTCCAATTCACATAAAGAATCTAAACCCCACAGTCAGTAGGCCTCAAATTGGTGAACCGAAGTAGTATTAATGGCAGGCCTATTTGACCACTCCTGGTTCACAGGAAGGTTGTACAGGCCACCCTGACTTTAGGCAAACCAGAGGCAAGGGAGCTTATTTTGGACACTGTCTTGGCCTGCGCCCCTCATGGAAACCTTTAGCCAGAGGATATGATGAGTGTCTATATGGAAGAATATGAGGGCCATGTGGGAGTGTTTTGGTTTTAATTGTGGTCATTTGTGTGGCAGTTGGAAGAGATGACTTGTAAGATTCCAGCAGACGTCGGAGGAAGAGACTACCAAGAGACTGGCTCATGCAACAGCAATGGGGATTTATTGAGGATCCAATTCAGTTCGCTGGGGCTCTGTGCTCACTCAACAAGCAACAGCGGCCCAGATCCCCGAGAAGAGGTTAAGCAGTGCTTCAGTACACTTTTTGGGTAGGCAGAGGCTTTATATATATCAGAGGAAATCATCTTGATCAGCCGGAAAATCGAACAACAACTCTCAAACTTGATTAGCACATTCATTGGTGGAATCAGGTCGGGCGGGGGTGATAGGTCGATCCTAAGGAGGGGGGTACATTCAAACTGATTGGTTTGGGCCCTGATATGCTTAGGTGCCAAGCTGCACAGGGTCCTAGATTATTAAACAACTGGATGGTCAGGGGGAATATTTAATGGGCAGTGAAAGGAATTGTCCTAACAGCTACAGGAATTTCAGGTTTTAGGTTAAGCATGGGAACTTAACAATACCTGGTCCTTTACATTTTAACTCAGGCTTTGCAGCTTAGAAACTTTTCAACACCCGCTATTTTACACTTTAACTTCAATTTTTTTTACCCTAACAGACTGGGTCCACCTGGGTGTGAACTCTGGTGTGATTCCCCTTAGACAATGAGTTCTGGAACTGAACTCAGAGAAGAGGTGTCATGAATTGTGTTGGGATTATAAGAGGTCACACATGAGAGTTGCCCTTGGAAACTGAGATCTAGGCCCAGGGTGGCTTTCCACAGAGCATTGGAAATTTCAGCCAGGATATCACATGATTTTATTCTGAATGACTTGGCAGCCATAGTTGAGAGTCAAAACACACATGAAACTCACACTGTAGACCTCAATGGGCCTGGTTTCATGTGACTTTTTGGCCACTCTTTGAGAAGCCTTGTCTGTGAGAGTTCTATAGAGATTTCATTGAAATCAGCTTTCTCAAAATTTAAAGGTTCCTGAATGAATTGAAACCCACAGTGCCTCCAACTTCATCCTTGAAAAATGGCTAGATAAATACCATGAAATTTTTAAAATTCCCAGGACCAGGTACCACTGGAGAAAGTTTGGATGTCCGGTTTCTGATCATGAGTATAACAGACAGTGCCTTGATTCACTGGGTTTCATGCAAATGGTGTAGAACAGAGATGCCAGTAAGTTGGAGCCTTCTGAGTAGTGGGCCTAGAGCAGTGGAGGGCAGGTGTGTGATAAAACATCTGTGGTGGGGCCATGGGGATCTTCCATTGTCTTCCAAATGGCTTGTGACTGACATGGTGCAGCCAGCAGACCCTTATATGTAAAGGCATCTTGTTATTTGGAGAGGTTTCAGGGCAATGTTCAGAATCAGGATGCTATGGTCAAGGGAAAAGCTATGTGGGATAGAAGCATGGTTGGTGCATTCTCTTGAAGACCCTTACCCACCACAGGTGACAGAACTCCCTCCAGCACTGTACCAGGTGAACTACTTGTATTTTGTAAAGCAAATAACAAACTCCCAGTGCAGCAGTAAGAAATACCACGAAAAGTGGAGGATGACCAAATGGCTTCACAGTCCACACAGAGAGAAACTTAGCCCCCAGTGGACACTGTTAACCTTCATAGAGAGAAATCAGCACTGCTGCCTCATGTTCAGTGGAAAATAAGAAACTATGTCCTCCAGGTCACATACATGCACACCCAGCTTTGATGGTCTCACTACAAAGGAAGCTCCTGACAAATACTTATATTTCAAGTGCGCAACCTCAGAGGCAGTTTCTCAAGAAGTCTTTAGGCCAGCAGAGCTCCATGTTTGTTGAGTGTTTACCCTGTCCCTTACTTTTGGAAACTCCTCTACCACCTCCAAGGTTGTGAACTCCTGAGCGTATTCCATTCCAGATATGTATTCACAGAATTTTTAACTCTTCTCCTCTAATTGTGTCTTACTTCAGGCGAGGGTAATGTCAAGGCATTTTTCTGTATGAGAGTGCAAAAATTTGTGTGCAGCATTTATTTGAAATACTGAATCCCTGACATTAACCCATATCCTAATGGACTCTGACTACTAATCCTAATATGATGGAGAAAAATAACTCAAACAAAATAGAAATACAAGCATTTCATAGGAGGCATGGTGTATAGTTGGACTTGCCTTTTGCATTATATAGGGTAGGAGTAATAAATCTAGTCAATTTTTAATTGAAATAGTTTTCCATGTGTTTTTAAAGTTAACAAATATGTAAATTACTGTCTCCCATTCTCTCTAGCTTATTCAGAACATGTGTTTTTATATGCACATATAGAATCCTACCTGGTTATCACACATACAGTCTCATGAGGAGGCTGATTGGCAGATACAAATTGTTTGAAATGACCACTCCTCGTAAACGCTGTTGGAACTGAAAATACAACCCATGGGTGAGCTTCCTATTTGAACAACCTTATACAAAAATCCATGTTCAGTGAAATTAATATTTTTGGATCTGATGATGATATATATTTCACGATAAATTTCGATTGGCATATATATTGCAATTTTTAATGTCTCTCTGTGTGTGTGTGTGTATATACATATATATATATATACATATATATATATATGCACTCTGTCTAGATTTTTCAAAATATGAAACATGTGTCTTATTGTAGACTCCCTAAATTCATTTATATTCATGTATGTGGATTTATAATCAACTTTTCACAAGATTATTCTCAGAAATACTCATCCACCTAAAATACATACTTGTTTCCTAGTACTGAAAACTAACTTCGTTGAATGGTGCATACATATCCTAACATTTCTACAGTAACTGACCCTGTTTAACATCAATTCAAGTAGATTACTATGGGACATGATGTGTATTTTGAAGTTCATTTTTATTCAACACTGGTACATTGCTATTTCTTCAGTTTATGCACATCATAGGATACATATTTCATCCACAAGTTAGCAAATTGATAGGCATTTGTTTCACTTTCAGTCACTTCCTGCTTCAGAACACATGTATTTCTCCATGTTTCTTGACTGATATTTTCATGAGACTTCTTTCCAAACACATTATTTTCGATTTCCGTAATCACTTTTGAAGCAAAACCCACACACCTTTCATGATAACCCATAACCCTAATATTACCATTAGATGTATAACTCGTTGGAATGAATGACTGTATATCAATATTAGATTTCTTATATATTTTCAGATATCAATTCAATCCATTATTTAAAGTGGAACCAGTTATATTATTTATTCACATGATGGTCAATTGATGCATTATCAATATATTCTATGACACAGGGTATACACTTTTTACCCCCAATAATAATTTATATTTCTTCAAAATAGTGCTCCCAGAAATGGTGGAAGAAATACCCATGTCACCTGATCTACATATACATTTTATCACAGTAATATTCTGGACACATAAAACAAAGGTCACTCCTATGATTGTACCAAAGCCTAAATGGAAAATGAGCATGGATTACTAAATGCACCCATGTCCAGGTTGCCTAATGCTCTCAAATGTCAATCCTATTGGTGACTACATATTTGTTTCTTTCTAACATTATATATCCAAACTCAACCCTGTTGAAAATGTCTAGTCCTATGACTCAGTTTATACTTTGCCTGATTTCCTAATGTCTCTATTAATATCTGCTTTCCTCCATATTTTCCCCAGTTCATCATCGTGACTGACTCTTCACAAGTGCTAACATTTACATTCACTCTCAACTGAAACCATATTGCTAAAGAATTTTTGGTCCAGATCCTATACTCACTCTTCTTCCTAAAACTACTATCTCCTGTTCCTACCGAGTATTCCTTTTTTGACTTGATGTTCTCTTCTACATTCAATCATTCAAGGTACATGGTCCTATGCCATTGTATATCGATTTATCTGAGACATCTGTTCAGAACGTAATTCAACGCTAAGTATCCCAATCAAGTTCCCATGCCCTTCTCGGCTTCAAATCTTAACTAGATTTCTGTTTTCATACTTATATTTCACCTATATATTCTTGTAAATATCGCAGGTTCCCAATACTGTTATTCAACCCTCAGAATGATTCCTCACCCAAATCGAACCTGTTATTCACCCTAATCATACACTCTTCCCTCAATCTAACTTTACAGAAGAGCAGGGAAGGAGTTGGTATTTCAATACAGGAATGTAGGCGATCTTCCACCTGTTGAGAACCTCAAATGTCCTACATAAATGACACCTGGATAAGTTGTAGGCAGCTATGAAAGACCTGAGAGAGCAAAAGTCATCTTCCATGGAAAACAACCTGGTCAGGATGTAGAGATATGTATGAATCAGCCTCTCTCTTATTAATGTAGAGAAGATGGACCAAACCAGGCCTGTGTGGAGAGCTGTTCCTGTGTGCCTATGGTTGATATACCATTCTAACTTGTGAAAGTGTCACAGGAAGCAGGGGCAGCCTCCATCTCATGGGACCCTTGGAGTCAACTCT
Organism: Callospermophilus lateralis; assembly: GCF_048772815.1. Classification (NCBI taxonomy): domain Eukaryota; kingdom Metazoa; phylum Chordata; class Mammalia; order Rodentia; family Sciuridae; genus Callospermophilus; species Callospermophilus lateralis. Next base: position 27,992 of record NW_027512741.1, read on the forward strand.
TAGGACAAAGTGGTTGCCAAGGCAGTGAACTCATTCAATTCCTGAAGGAAGTGACTTACGTCACTTCCGTGGTGATCAAACTCTCTGAACTTAGATCCAGTAAGCCAGGCACCCAGAGCCAGTCCAAGTCCCAGTCTTAGTGGTCTCACTTGTTTTGATTTTCCAAGGATAGAGTCAATCTTTCTTGATACCTACCGATGTGGGAATGGCCAAATAACAGGAAAGCTCTCAAGAGGGGCCTTTTCTGAGCAAGCAGGTAGAGGCTCACCCCTGGCTTCTGACAAGTTCACAGAGTTGACCAAGGAGACCTAATCTCATACAGGACAGGCCATCTCAGGGGAACATAGTGTGGCCCACCAGTCAGAGGACACTCCGGATAGTCACAGACCCATTTGAGGGAAGGAGGTGCCTTTGTTATGTGGGTGTGGTTTTTTGGTTTGTCTCATATTCTGAGAATATGTAGGAAAGGTGGTTTGTTTGGTTTGTAGTGAACTGTTTTTAATAAGTCATTTGACAAGGCGACTGTTTCTATGTCTGTGTATCGCACTGTGTCAGTGGTTGTAGACATTAGAAAAGAGAATGATTCAATGGATGTGTCCTGTCTGGTAGAAAGCTTCCCAGCATTCATCCTGCCCGATTTATGTATGGACTTTGGCTTGCATTATCGATGGGCAACACCTGCTAATTTCCTAAGTTGCTGTTTTCTTCCTGAATTCTGGCCACTCTCCAGAAGAGGCTCATGGTTTTGTGTCCAAGATATGAATCACTTCCAAGGTCTGTGACATGGCTATGTTCTGGATAGCTGAAGTGAATGGCGAGAATCTCAGAAAACTCAGATCACTGTGACCAGAAAAGTCTCAGTGGATAAACCCTGCTTTGGGACTTTTGCTTACATATTGTTTTGTTACCCTGAATGTCAGGTAGTTCTTTGCCTCAGGCCACCCCTTTGTGAAACCTGAAGAAAACAGTTTTCAAATGGAAATGAATGGAAATCACCTGTGGCTCTTTGCTTAATTGCTTTGGAAAGGGATGTGTCTGAATCAGCCTCTTAGCTCTGTGTGAGGCTGTTGATTAAATTCTCAGCCCCTTATGGATCTAAAGAAAGATCCCATGTGTGCATCCAAAACCAAAATGGCCGAAAGTACAGTCATTGCAGATGAAGTCTTTCGCCTTCCTCTGTAAGGTTCCTGACCTCTATAAAGTGAGAATAGGGAAGATACACCAAGCCAATTGATGTCTCCTTTTGGAAAAATTGTACCACCAATGAGAGCATCAGCAAAATTACCCCAACACTACCACAAGTCGCTGCACCAACAGATAGTTCACAATGCATACATGTTAGTTCACAATGCATACAAGTGATATATATTCCAGGCAAGTTCTGCAAGCAGTTCAGTGATGGCTATTGCAGAAGCTGTAGATTGGTTTTATCTTTGTCTTCACCAGCACTGGGTTGAAGATTGGAATTCTGGCAATAATGGCTAAAGAAAAAATTACTTACCATTCCAGAAGGCACTAAAAAACCCAATTATCTTAACAATTTACATTATCTTGAAGAGAATTATTAAATATAATGAAAAGGAAAGGTGAAAGTCAACAAACAGTTCTGCTAAACTCCTTTTTTTGTTCACATATTAAAACAATCCTCAACAGTTGTTTACCCAATTTAAATTAAACTATTTAAATCACGTGAATAAAAAAAAATTGGATCCATTTTTTCATGAGCGCACATCATATATGATATATGGATATATGTACATTCAAACATAAAACACAAAACACAAGTGTGCACAAATAATATAATATATACAACACATAACATAATAGTAAAGGCCTTATAACTTTTTACAGGTGAAATCACCATTGGAATGTCTAAAAACTCTATAGTCAAAAAATAGAACTGATCAGCAAAACATTAACCTAGGTCTGTATGAGCTCAAAAAAAAAAAATAAAAAATAGAACTTCATGATGTGGGAAAGGGCAATAATAAAATAGATATTGAAAAAAGCATCCTGGTTCTGTCGCAGATGTAAGGATAGCCAAACTGGAGTTTTGGATATCAGCTGTTATGAATTTGAGCCAAATCATCTTCTTTTTGGTCTATAGAAATCACTTTAGTTAATTTCTCTGGAATCCATATTGCCTGCTGTTCTTCCTGTGGAAACACACAAACAGACCCCTGACTAAAGACAATCACTGGGTCAGGACTTTAGTTAATCTCTCCAAAATCCAAATCAGCTGCTGTTCTTCCTGTGGAAACACACAAACAGACGCCCGACTCCAGACAATTACTGGGTCAACACTTTTCCATTGTCCTATTAGAATATCCTTCCAAAGTACCTTGGGCTTATGCACATTTTTTGGAAACATATGCCTTTCCACAGCACTAAGTCCTGATGAATCCAAGTTTAAAAAGTTTAGAGTAAAAAGCGTTAATTTAAGTTTATCTTTGGGGAATATATACCCCTTCTCAATTCCGTCTTTGTGCTTTAATAAGTACATTTTTATTGTTTGATGTGCTCTTTCAACTATTCCTTGTCCCTGTGGATTGTATGGGATTCCTGTTATATGAGTAATGCCAAATGATGAGCAAAATTGTTTAAAAGAGTTAGAAGTGTAACCGGGGGCATTATCTGTTTTTAACTGTTTTGGAATGCCCACAGTGGCAAAATTTTGTAAGCAATGAGCTATAACATCTTTAGTTTTTTTTCTCCAGCATGAAGGGAGCCCATTAAAAATCCAGAACAAATATCAACTGTAACATGCAAATATTTTAATTTTCCAAATTCTGGCAAGTGTGTGACGTCCATCTGCCAAATATGGTTAGGTATCAATCCTCTAGAATTGACTCCAAGATTAACTTGTGGTAAAAAGGTCACACAATTTTGACATTGTTTTATAATTTGTCTAGATGTTCCTTAGTTTTTTTGAAATGCTTTTGTAAAGTATAAGCATTGACATGGAACTTTTTAAGAAAATTTATTGCTTCTTCTAGTGTAAAGAAAATATGTATGTATGTCAATTGTAGTTTTATCTGCTAAATCATTGCCCAAACTAAGGGCTTTAGGCAATCCTGTATGTGCCCTGATATGTCCTATAAAGAATGGATCTTTTCTGTCCCAGATTAGACTTTGTATAGTGGAAAGCAAAGAGAAAACAGTAGAGAAAGGGGAAATCCTACCAGCATCTTCAAGGGATACTATAGCATTAACTATATACTGACTATCGGAAAATAAATTAAATACAGAATCTTTAAAAATCACAAAAGCTTGTAATACTGTACTAAGCTCTACCTTGTGAGCTGATTGTTTTGGTACTAAAAATATAAAAGTTGGATCAGGTGTAACTATTGCTGTTGTACCATTATTTAACCCATCGGTGAATATATTTGGAGCATTCATGATAGGTGTTTTCTTGTCATTTTTGGAAAAATTACAGGATGCGATGACCAAAAAGACAATAAAAGATAAGATGGTAAGTGGTTATCAAATGAAACATTAGATTTACACACGATTATTGCCCAAGTATTTAACTAATTAGCTAATTCATCAATTTGATTCATAGTATATGGAGTAATAATTTTATTGGGTGAAATTCCACACACACTCTTTTTGCTGCTTTTATTCCTATGAGTATTAATTCTCCCTCAGCCTCAGGATAGCAAGTAATAATAGTGTTAGAAGAATAAGATAAATGTATCCATAATAATGGACCTTCTTCCCAAAATACTCCTGTAGAAATATTTTTTTTTGTTGTTAGTACAATAAATAATAAATGCAAAATTATATCAACTCTATCCAAAAGCATATTTCCCATATATGTTTCAATGATTTTTATTGCTTTTCTTGCTTCAGGCATTAACATTCTGAGTGAATTTGGATCTCATGGTCCTTTTAGGATATCAAATAAAGGTCCCAACTCTCCTGTTGGTATACCTAGATGAGGCCTTATCCAATTTAAGTCTCCTAATAACTCTTGAAAGTCATTAATTGATTTGAGTTGATCTACTCGTATTTGAATTTTTGGTTGACTGACCATGGTTGAGGATAATAGAGCTACTAAATAATTAATTGGAAAATTTAATTGTATTTTACCTATTGCTATCTCTAGGTTATAATTTTTTAATATGTTTGTAAGTGTCGCATACCATTCTAGCAATGGGTTTTTAACTTTGTGTGCTAATAATACATCATCCATATAGTGAAAAATTTGTATTTCTGGAATTTGATTTCTAAGTGGCTGGATTACTTTGTTAACATAAATTTGACGCATAGTTGGGCTGTTAGCCATCCCTTGAGGGAGTACTTTCCACTCATATCTCTTGTCAGGACCTTCATGATTCAGTGCAGGTATAGTAAATGCAAAACTTGGAATATCCTCAGGATGAATTGGAATTGAAAATAAAACGATCTTTAATATCTACAACGAAAACATACCAAGTTTTTGGCAAAGCACACAATTGAGGAATCTCTGATTGAGCAGGTCCCATAATAACCATCCCATTATTAATGGCTCTTAAATCTTGCAATAATCTCCATTTACCAGATTTCTTTTTAAGGACAAAAATGAGAGTATTATGGGGAGACACAGAAGGTTGTATATGTCCTTCCGCTAATTGTTGTTTGACCAGGTCATGGGCTACTTGTATCTTTTCTTTAGTCAGGGGCCACTGAGGAACCCATACTGGTCTTTCTGATTTCCAAGTAATATTTATTGTCTCAGTGGCCCTTTCTGAAAATCCAACCCATATCTATCTGTTCCTTGATCTTTTTGTATTGGTGTTGCTATACCTTGTTCTTGCTTTTCTAATCTTTTTCCTTTCCTAAAATCTTGTCTAGCCATAATAGTGGGTGAATTTTGATTGATGTTATTTGTTAATGTCAAACCTAATTGATCTAGGACATCTCATCCCCATAAATTTACGGGAAGATGTTCCAATACATATGGCTGTATAGTTCCTTCACATCCTTCAGGATCCTTCCAATCTAATACCGTTGCACTTTTATGGGGATTAGTCGCCACTCCTAGGCCTCGAAGCGTTTGAGTGGCTTGTTGTAATGGCCAATGTTTTGGCCATTCTTGACGACAGATGATGCTAAGGTCTGCACCTGTATCCAGTAGCCCATTGAATTCATGTACTTGAATATTTAGTTTTAGCATGGGGCGAGAATATAAATTTAAAGAAAGCATAGCCCAATCTACACCTGTGGAGCCTAATCACTTGGAACCCCTTTCTACAGCATAACTGTAAAATTTATCATGTGGGCTGGGTATTATTAGTAATTGTGCTATTCTATCTCCTGGAGAAATTACTGATATACCCTTTGGAGAACTGGCTATAATTTTTATTTCACCTTCATAATCGGGATCAATTACCCCAGGACTCATCATAAGTCCTTTTAGAGTAGAAGAGCTGCATCCCAATAATAAGCCTACTGTTCTTTTGGGAAGAGGTCGTTTCACCCCTGTGGGAATGATTTGAACTCCCATCTCTGGAGTTACTATTGATCTGGCGGAGGCACAGATGTCCAACCCTGCGCTCCCTCTGGTTTGTCTGATGAGGGATCTGATGAACAATGTGTCGTGGGCACTACACTGATGGGGTTGCTGGTTTCCTCCAGTGCTCCATATATTTGCGGTTTCGGGCCCCAGAGCATTGGGCCCCCCTGTCCATTTTTTGGCAATGGAGCCGGATGCCTTTCTTCATGATATCGTGGATAAACACCTGGTGCTTGTTTGTTTTTTGATAATGAAGTACCCTCTATGGTGGTTTGAGAATGGTATTCATTAGCCCAATGTCTCCCTCTACGTCATCGTGGCCAAATACCCAGTATTCTAGTCCTTTGATACCTAGTTTTGTTAAACCCTCCTCCTATGGGGCAATTCCTTTTAAAAAGTCCTGTTTGTTCACAATTGTAGCATGTTCTTGGCCTGTCTTCTAAAGCCTGTTTTACTAAAGCTGCCACAATTTGCCCTTTTTCATTAATGTCTCTGGCATCTAAAGCCTGTTTTATTGCAGCTGCCACGACTTGCTCTTGTTCATTAATATCTCTACCAAATTTAATAAATGTGTTTAAATCTTCATGTTTACATGGTCTAATGATACCTCTGCAGCAATGATTCGCTTGGTCATAAGCCAGTTGTTTTAATAATGGCATTGCTTGTTCTGTATTTCCAAAAACTCTGTAGCTGTTTCAATAAGCCTATCTACAAATCCAGCGTAAGATTCATTAGCTCCTTGTATTACCTTAGATAATTGACCTTGTAAACCTCCATGTCCTTGTAAAGTCTTCCATGCCCTAACTGCCTCTACAGCAATTTGTGCGTATATGCCAGGATCATATGGAATTTGTTGTTGCTGATCCTCATAAGGTCTCTTTTCTAACAACAAATCTAGATTTCTCTGAGGATAACCAGCTGCTGCATTTCGCCTAGACATCTCTTTGCAAAATTCCTCATTGGCAACCTTCCATAATAGGTATTGACCTCCATTTAGCACAGCTTTACACATATTAGCCCAATCTGCTGGCGTCATGTTCAAGGTGTTAATGGATTCGACCAAGCTTACAATGAAGTGTGCTTGAGGACCATATGTTGTTACAGCCTCTTTTAGCTGCTTCACTATTTTGAAATTTAAAGCATGGTGAATTCGCTGCCCTCCTACCTCAAATACAGGGCATGTTAATACTTGAGATCCTGTCTCAGGATCCGAACTATCAACTGTTGGGGTTGGGGGCCTCCCAGCACATGGAGGTGGCCTTGTTAGTTGGACATTTACATCCTCTGGTGACAGAAAGGTGTTAGTAGCAGTCTCCTTTTTTAACTTTGCCCCTGATTGCTTTTTATGCTCTAAACTTGGTTCCTCTATCTTTGTCTGAACTGAAGGCTTTGGACTAAGCAAACCAGATATGAACGTCCACAATGGCAATGTGAAAACTGGCATAGTCCCTCGGCTGCTCTTTTCTAATCCTTTTAAATCTTCACCATGATGGTTCCATTGTGATATATTTAATGACTCCTCCTTCAAAAGCCATGGGCTACATTTTTGTATTGTATCAACAAATGCCCTGACTGTCCTTGATATTTCTGAGATGCCTCCTTTCTCTAACAATTTATTTAACACTCTTTCAGTTTGTTTTTTACTAATTTCTGATCTCGTATTTCTATTATAATACAACCCAACAAGATGACGCCAAACAAAACTGAGACAGAATGAATTAAAAAGGGAACAACAAAAAGTCATTATAGCCTTTCTATCCTCCTGACATGTGCATCCGTCCTTTATACCTATCTGTTCCTCAGACGTAAATAGTTTTTTCTCAGATGTGAGTGGTTTTTCTTCCGTCCCACTCATCTCCAGGAACAGGCAACTTAAAACAAAACTGAAGCAAAACAAAGGAGTCATCTTAAAATGGCTACCCATCCTTTCACCTTGCCCACAGGGGCAAGCAGTTTACCTTATCACTTACCCTCAGTCGTTCCCCATGTGAGCCACCAAATGCTGCAGTCTGGCTGGGCATGATTCAGGAGCCACTTGTCAAAAAAAAAACAAAAAAAAAAACTAACTTTATTTTTAGAACCACACACGGCAAACAAAACAACTCCTCAGAAAAAACCCTCAGAGCCCAACTGCCACTACTGGCTTCCTTGTAAAGTCTCTCTCACACACACAAGCCTCACCACCTGCCACAATCCTACTGCTCTTGAGGCCGATTGGCTGGGTGGAGCCAAAAAAGTTCCCCAAGGAGCAGCTCCATGGTCTGAAAGGGCAGGGAAACAGCCCAATGAGCATCACCACAGAGGAGCCAATCAGCTAGATGATGCTGAGGTCGCTGTGAGCCAATAATCAGCCGGCAGCTGGAAATTTGCTGGCAGCTGGAAGTTTGCTGGGGCCCCTTCAGCTATGGCTCTCAACAAATTCCTGTCTCATTTCTCTGTAGCCTATTCAGCACATGCTCATATAGTATCCTATCTGTTATCACATGTACATTTTTGTGAGGTGGCTGACATGGCAGATACAAATTATGAGAAGAGATCACTCCTCCTAAACATTGTTGGAACTGAAAATTCAAAATATGGGTGAGCTTCCTAGTAGAACAACATTATACATAAATCCATTTTCAGTGAAATAAATATTTTTGCATCTGTGGATGACATATATATTTCATGATGAATTTTGATTGGAATACACACTCTACAAATTTTTCAAAATATGAAATATATGAGTCTTATTATACACTCCTTAAAATCATTCATATTCATGTATGTGGATTTATGATCAACTTTTCACAAGATAATTCTCAGAAATATTCATCAACCTGAAATACATATTTGTTACCTAGTACTGAAAGATAACTTCAGTGGATGGTGCATACAAATCCTAATATTTCTACAGTAATACCCAGTTTAATATCAATGCAAGTAGTTTCCTATGGGACATGATGTGTATTTTCCGGTTCATTTTTATTCAACAGTGGTACATTACTATTTTCTCAGTTTATGCACATCATAGGATATATATTTCATCCACAAGTTCACAAATTTATAGGCATTTGTTTCAATTTCAATCACTTCCTGCTTCAGAACACATATATTCCTCCAAATTTTTTGACTGGTCTTTTCATGAGACTTCTTTTCAAACACATTATTTTCGATTTCCATAATCACTTTTGAAGCAAAACTCACACATTCTTCTTGATAAACCATAACCCTAATATTACCGTTAGATTTATGACTGGTTATAATGAATGTATGTATATCAATTTAAGATTTCCTTTACATTTTCAGATATTAATTAAATCAATTATTTAAAGTTGGAACCAGTTACATTATTTGTTCACAGTATGGTCTATTCATGCATTATTTCTATATTCATAGACACATGGTACACCTCTTTGTTCCCCCAATACGAATTTATACGTCTTCAAAATATTGCTCCCAGTAATGGTGGAAGAAATACTCATGTCACCTAATCTACATATACATTTTATCACAGTAACATTCTGGACACAGAAAACAAAGGTCACTCTTATGATTGTACCAAAGCCTAAAAGGAAAGTGAGCATGCATTACTAAAAACATCCATGTCCAGGTTGCCTAATGCTCTCAAATGTAAATCCTATTGTTGACTATATATTTGTTTCTTCCTAAGATTATATATTCAATCTCAAGCCTGTTGAAAATATCTCATCCTATTCCTCACTTTAAACTTTGCCTGATTTCTTAAAGTCTCTATTGACATCTGCTTTCCTACATATTTTCCCCAGTTGTCATTGTGACTGACTCTTCACATGTGCTGATATTTACATTCACTCTCTACTTGAAAACCTATTGCTAGAGAACTTTTTGTCCAAATCCTATACTCACTCTTGTTTCTAAACCTAGCAACTATCTTCCTAATCCTACGGACTTTCTTTTTTTAATTGGATGTTCTCTTCAACATTCAATCATCCAAGGTACAAGGTCCTATGCCATTGAATATCGATTTATCTGAGACATCTGGGCAGGACATAACTCAAAGCTAAGTAACCCACTCAAGGGCCCAATGCCCTTCTGGGCTTCAAATTGTACCTAGATTTCTGTTTTCATACTTGTATTTCACCTATATATTCTTGTAAATATCCCAGTCTCCCAATACCATTATTCATCCTTCAGAATGATTCCTAACCAAAATCGAATATGTTATTAACCCTAACCATAGACTTTTCCCTCAATCTAACTTTACACGTGAGCTGGGAGAGTGTGATCAGGAAAGTCTCAGTGGAGAAACCCTGCTTTGGGCCATTTGCTTACCTATTGTTCTGTTGCCCAGAATATCAGGAAGTTCTTTGCCTCAGGTCACCCCTTTCTGAAGCCTGAAGAAAGCTGTTTTCAAACGGAAATGAATGAGCATCACTTGTGGCTCTTTGGGTCAAATGAGTTCTTCAAGCCATGAAGAGGTGCTTGGGTTTTCTCATGACGCCAAATCACATAAAGAATCTATACCTATCAGTCAGTAGTAGTCAGTCAACATTGCTCCTAAAAATGGTGGAGAAATACTCATGTCAAATGATCTACATATATATATATATATATATATATATATATATATATATATATATATATATATATATATTTAATCACAGAAATATTCTGGGCACAGAATTCAAAGTTCACATTTATGATTGTACCAAAGCCTAAATGGAAAGTGAACATGGATTACTAAAAATATCATGTCCAGGTTGCCTAATGCTCTCAAATGTAAATCCTATTGGTGACTACATATTTGTTTCTTCCTAAGATAATATATTCAACCTCAACCCTGTTGAAAATGTCTAATCCTATCACTCACTATATACTTTGCCTGATTACCTAATGTCTCTATTTATATCTGCTTTCCTACATATTTTCCCAATTTCATCATTGTGACTGACTCTTCACATGTGCTGACATTTAAATTCATTCTCTAACCGAAAACCTATTGCTAAAGAACTTTTGTTGCAAATTCTACATGCACTCTTCTTTCTAATCCTAACTACTATCTTTCTAATCCTACTGACTATCCCTTTTTGACTGGATGTTCTTTTCTACATTCAATCATCCAAGGTACAAGGTCATATGCCATTGTATATCGATTTATCTGAGACATCTGTTCAGAAGTTAATTCAATGCTAAGTATCCCAAGCAAGGGCCCAATGCCCTTCTGGGCTTCAAATCATACTTAGATTTCTGTTTTCATGCATACATTTCACCTCTATATTGTTATAAATATCGCAGGTTCCCAATACCATTATTCACCCAGCAAAATGATTCCTAACCCAAATCGAACCTGTTATTAACCCTAACCATACAGTATTCCCTCAATCTTACTTTACAGAAAAGCAGGGAAAGAGTTGGTCTTATAATACTGGAATGTAATGGATCTTCCACCTGGTGATAACCTCAAATGTCCATGGCGAAATGATCCCTGGAGAATATGTAGGCAGCTATGAAGGACCTGAGAGAGCAAAAGGCTTCTTCCATGGCAAACGGCTTGGTCAGGATAAAGGGTTGTGTCTGAATCAGCTTCTATTCTTAAAGCAGAGAACATGAGCCAACCCAGGCCTGTGTGTAGATCTGTTCCTGGGAGATTATGGTTGACATACAATTCAAACTTGTTAAAGTGTCACAGGAATTAGGGCCAGCCTCCATCTCATGGGAACCTTGGAAGCAACGTTTGGACAAAGTGGTTGCCAAGAGAGTGACCTCATTCAGTTCCTGAAGGAGGAACTAAAAACAGTTCCATCACACTTCAGTGGTGATGGAACTCTCTGAACTTGGGATCCAGGATGCCAGGCACCCATAGCCAGTCCCAGTCCCAGTCCCAGTGGTCTCACTTGTTTGGATTTACAAAGACAGAGTCAGTCTTTCTTGGTACCTACAGATGTGAGGAAGGCCAAATGCAAGAAAGCTCTGAAGCAGAGCTTTTCCTGAGAAAGCAAGTAGAGGCTCACCGCTGGCTCCTGACAGCTTCACGGAGTTGGCCAAGGAGACCAGATCTAAGACAGGACAGGCCATTTCGGGGGAACATTATTGGCCCACAAGTCAGAGGACACTCCGGATAGTCACAGACCTACCTGGGAGAAGGAGGTGCCTTTTTTTTGTGGTTATGAGTTTGTGGTCTTGTGTCATGTTCTTAGAATAGGTAGAAAAGTAGGTTTGTTTAGTTTGGAGTGGACTGTTTCTAGTAAGTCGTTTGACAAGGCGAGTGTTTCTATGTCTGTGTATCACATTGTGTCCGGGGTTGTAGACATTAAAAAAAATGCATCAATGGATGTGTCCTATCTAGTAGAAAGCTTCACAGCATTTATCCAGCCAAATTGATGAATGGACTGTAGCTTGCCTTATGGATGGGCAACACCTACTATCTTTCTAAGTTCCTGTTTTCTTCCTGAATTCTGGCCACTCTCCAGAATAAGCCCATGGTTTTGTGTCCAAGATATGTACCCCCTCCAAACTCTGTAACATGGCCATGAACTGGATAGCTGAAGTGAATGGCGAGCATCTCAGAAAACTCAGATATCAGTGTGACCAGGAAAGTCTCAGTGGAGAAACCCTGCTTTGGGCCTTTTGCTTACCTATTGTTCTGTTGCACTGAATGTCAGGAAGGTCTTTGACTCAGGCCATCCCTTTGTGAAGCCTGAAGAAAACAGTTTTCAAATGGAAATGAATGGGTATACCTGTGGCTCTTTGCTTAATTGCTTTGGAAAGGGATTGTCTGAATCAGCCCCTTGGCCCTTTGTGAGGCTGTGGCTTAGATTCTCAACACCTGATGGATTTAAAGAAATTTCCCATGTGTGCATCCCAAACCAAAATGGCCAAAAGAGCAGTCTTTGGGATGAAGTCTGTCGCCTTCCTCTGTAAGGTTCCTGACCTCCATCAAGTGAGAATAGGGATTCTTTGAGTGAAATGAATTTTTCTAACTTACAGAGGCTAGGCTATAGGTGCTTGGATTTTCCATGACTCCAATTCAAATAAAGATTCTAAACCCCACGGTCAGTTGGCCTCAAATTGGAGAAGTGGACCTGAATTAATGACAGGAGTATTTGATTACTCCAGGTTCACAGCAAGTGTCCAGGCCACCCTGACTTTAGGCAAATGAGAGGAAAGGGAACATATTTTGGACACTGTCTTGGTCTGCGCACCTCATGGAAACCTCCAGCCAGTGGTTATGATGAGTGTCAATATAAAATAAGATGAGGGCCATATGGGAGTGTTTTGGTTTTAACTGTGGTCATTTGTGTGGTGGTTGGAAGAGATGACTTTGTCCACCTGGGCTTGAACTCTGGTATGATTCCCCTTAGAGACTGAGTTTTAGAACTGACCTCAGAGAAGTATTGCAATAAATAGTGTTGCAATTTTAGGAGGCCATGCATGAGAATCGCCCTTGGAAAATGACATCTATTCCCAGGATGGCTTTCCACAGAGCTTGGGAAATCTAAGCCACGATATCCCAATATTTTATTCTTAAAGACTTTGCAGCCATAGTTGAGATTCCAAACACTCATTGACCTCACATTTTAGACCTCAATGGTCCTGGATTCATGTGACCTTTTGGCCACTCTTTGGAAAGGCTTGCCTGTGAGAGTTCTCCAGAGCTTTCATTTAAATGAGCTTCCTCACCATTTAATGGTTCCTGAATGAATTGAAACCCACAGTGCCTCAAACTTCATCTTTGAAAAATGGTGATATAAATACCATGAAACTTTTGAAATTTCCATGACCAGGTGGCACTGGAGAACCTGTGGATGTCCGGTTGCTGATCATGAGTGTACCAGACAGGGCCTTGATTGACTGGGTTTCGTGATAATGGTGTAGAACAGAGATGCCAATAAGTTGGAGCCTGCTGAGTAGTGAGTGTAGAGCAGTGGACTGTAGGTGTGTGAATAAATATTTTTGGTAGGACCACCTGGATCTGCCATTGGCTTCCAAAGACATGTGACTTGCATGGTGCAGGCAGCAGATCCTTATATGTAAAGGCATCTTGTTATATGGAGAGGTTTCAGGGCAATGTTCAGAATCAGGTTGCTATGGTCAAGGGGAAAACTATTTGGAATAGAAGCATGGTTTGTACATTCTCTTGGAGACCTTGACAAACCACACGTGACAGAACTCCCTCCAGCATTTTGTCCCAGTTCAATTCCTTGTATTTTGTAAAGCCAATGTCAAACTCCCAGTGCAGCAGTAAGAAACACCACTAAAAGTGGAGGATGACCAACTGACTTCACAGACAACACGGGGAGACACTTAGCTCCCAGTGGCCACAGTTTACCGACAAAGAGAGAATTCATAACTGCTGTCTCATGTTCATTAGAAAATAAGTAACCATGTCATCCAGGTCACATAAATGCAGACCCAGATTTGATGGGGTCACTACAAATGAAGCTAATTCTCCTAACAATTACATATATTTCATGTGCCCAACCTCAGAGGAAGTTTCTCAAGAAGTCTTTAGGCCAGCACAGCTCCATGTTTGTGGAGTTTTTACTCTCTCCCTTACTTTTGGAAACTGTTCTACCACCTCCAGTGTTGTGAACTCCTGAGCATTTTCCATTCCACATATGTATTCACATATTTTCTAACTCCTCTCAACTAATTGTGTCTTACTTGGAGCAATGGTTATGTCAAGGCTTCGTTCTGGATGAGAGTGGGAAGATTTTTGTATAGCACATGTTTGCATACACATTAGATTCATTTTCCTATTTTCCATTTGAAATACTGAATCCCTGACACTAACCCATACCCTACTAGACTCTGACTACTAATCTTAATATAATGGAGAAAAAGAAACCTAACTAAATAGAAATACAGGCCTTTCATAGGAAGCATGGCGTATGCTTGGATTTGCCTTCTGCTTTATCAAGAGTATGTGTTATAAATCTAGTCAAGTTTTCATTGTAGTATTTTTCCCTGAGCTTTTAAAGTTAACATATATGTAAATTCCTGTCTCTCTTTTTCTGTAGCCTATTGAGTACATGTATTTTTTTAAGCATATATAGTATCCTACCTGGTAACACACGTATATTCTTGTGAGCTCACTGACTTTGGATATAAAAATTGTGAGAAGAGATTACTTCCCCTAAATACTGATGGAACTGAAAATTCAACCTATGGGTGAGCTTCCTAGTGAAAAACATTATACATAAATCCACGTTCAGTAAAATGAATATTTTTGGATATGTGGATGTATTATATTTCGTGACGAATTTCAATTGGAATATATATTGCTAAATATTAATGTGTGTGTGTGTGTGTGTGTGTGTGTGTGTGTATATATATATACTCTCCAGATTTTCCAAAATATGAAATAAGTGTGTCTTATTATACATTCCCTAAATTCATTCATGTTCCTGTATGAGTCAGTCTTTCTTGGTACCTACAGATGTGAGGAAGGCCAAATGCAAGAAAGCTCTGAAGCGGGGCTATTCCTGGGAAAGCAGGTAGTGTCACCGCTGGCTCCTGACAACTTCACAGAGTTGGCCAAGGAGACCAGATCTGAGACAGGACAGGCCATTTTGGGGGAACATAGTATGGCCCAAAAGTCAGAGGACACTCCGGATAGTCACAGACCTACTTTGGGGAAGGAGGTGCCTTTGTGGGTGTGGGTGTGGGTTTGTGGTTTTGTCTAATGTTCTGAGAATAGGTAAGAAAGGCGGTTGGTTTAGTTTGGAGTGAACTGATTCTAGTAAGTCGTTTGACACAGCGAGTGTTTCTAGGTCTGTGTATCCCACCGTGTACGTGGTTGTAGACTTTAGAAAACAGAAAGCTTCAATTGATGTGTCCTGTGTAGTAGAAAGCTTCCCAGCATTCATACTTCCCAATTTATGAATGGACTGCGGCTTGCCTTATCAATGAGCAACCCCTGATATCTTACTAAGTTTCTGGTTTATTTTCTGAATCCTGGCCACTCTCCAGAATAGGCTCATGATATTGTTTCCAAGATATGTACCACCTCTAAACTCAGTGACATGGCCATGTACTTGATAGCTGAAGGGAATGGCGAGCGTCCCAGAAAACTCAGATATTTGTGATCAGGAAAAGTCTCAGTGGAGAAACACTGCTTTGGGCCTTTTGCTTACCTATTTTTCTGTTGCCCTGAATGTCAGGATGATCTTTGCCTCAGGCCACCCATTAGGAAGCATAAAGAAAACAGTTTTCAAATGCAAATGAATGGGCATCACATGTGGCTCTTTGCTTAATTGCTTTGGAAAGGAATGTGTCTGAATCAGGCTATAGGTCCTCTGTGAGGCTGTGGCTTAGATTCTCAGCACCTGATGCATCTAAAGAAAGATCCCATGTGTGCATCATAAACTACATTGGCTAAAAGAGCATTCATTGTGGAAGAATTCTCTCGCCTTTCTCTGTAAGGTTCCTGACCTCCATCAAGTAAGAATACGAACCTTTGGTTCAAATAAGATCTTCAAAGCCCTGCAGAAACTAGCCCATAGGTGCTTGGGTTTCAACTGAATCCAAATCACATGAAGAATCTATACCTGGTGCTGGGGATGTGGCTCACGCCCTAGCGTGCTCGCCTGGCATGCGTGCGGCCCGGGTTCGATCCTCAGCACCACATACAGACAAAGATGTTGTGTTCGCCAAATACTAAAAAAGAAAAGTATTAAAATTCTCTCTCTCTCCCCGTCTTTTCACTCTCTCACTCTTTCTAAAAAAAAAAAAAAAAAAAAAAAAAAGAATCTATACCTGACAGTCAGTAGGCCTCATATTGGAGAAGCAGAGCAGTATTAACAGCAGGCCTATTTGATCATTCCTGGTTCCCAAGATGGGTGTCCAGGCCAACATGTCTTTATGCAAATGAGGGGCAAGGGAGGTTATTTTGGACACTGTCTTGTGCTGCACCCCTCATGGAAAACTCCAGCCAGAGGTTATGATGAGTGTCTGTATGGACGAAGATGAGGGCCATGTGGGAGTGTTTTGGTTTAAATTGTGGTCATTTGTGTGGCAGTTGGAACAGATGCCTGGGTCCACCTGGACTTGAACTCTGGTGTGATTCCCCTTAGAGAATGAGTTCTGGAACAGACCTCAGAGAAGTACTGGCATAAATTGTGTTGGGATTTTATGAGGCCACGCATGAGAGTCACCCTTGGAAACTGAGATCTTGGCCCAGGGTGGCTTTTCCCAGAGCACTTGGAATCTCAGCCAGGATATCACATGATTTTATTCTGAAAAACTTGGCAGCCATAATTGAGAGTCAAAACACACATGGACATCACATTGTAGACCTCAATAGGCCTGGATTCATGTGACATTTTGGCCACTGTTTGGGAACCTTCCTGTGAGGGTTCTCCAGAGATTTCATTGAAATGAGCTTCCTCACCATTTAATGGTTCCAGAATAAATTGAAACCCACAGTGCCTCCAACTTCCTCCTTGAAAAGTGGCTAGATAAATACCATGAAATTTTTAAAATTCCCATGACCAGGTGGCACTGGAGAATCTTTGGATATCCTGAGGATGATCATGAGTATACCAGTCAGTGCCTTGATTGACTGGTTTTTATGAAGATGGTGCCGAACAGAGATGCCAAGAAGTTGAAGCCTGCTGAGGAGTGGGCATAGAGCAGTGGTGGGCAGGTGTGTGATAAAACATCTGTGGTGGTGCCATGTGGATCTCCCATTGGCTTCCAAATGCCTTGTGACAGACATGGTGCAGCCAGCAGTCCCTTCTATGTAAAGGCGTCTTGTTATATGGAGAGGTTTCAGGGCAATGTTTAGAATCGGGTTGCTATGGTCATGGGGGCAAGCTATGTGGAATATAAGCCTGGTTGATGCATTCTTCTGCAGACCCTGACCTACCACAGGTGACAGATCTCCCTCACGCACTGGGTAACAGTTGAATTCTTTGTATTTCGTGAAGCAAATACAAAAATTCCATTTCAGCAGCAAGAAACACCACAAAAAGTGAAGGATGCCCAAATGGCTTCACAGTCCACATGTGGATACACTTAGCCCCCCGTGGCCACAGTTTACCCTAAAAGAGAGAATTCAACATTGCTGCCTCATGTTCATTGGAAAATAAGAAACCATGACCTCCAAGTCACATAGATGCAGACCCAGATTTGATGGTCTCACTACAAAGAAAGCTAAAATTCCCAACAACAACATATATTTCAAGTGCCCAACGTCAGAGGCAGATTCTCAAGAAGTCTTTAGGCCAGCAGAGCTCCATGGTTGTGGAGTGTTTACCCTGTCCCTTACTTTTGGAATCTCAGAAGGGAGGAAGATACACCAAGCCAATTGACGGCTCCTTTTGAAAAAATTGTACCACCAATGACATCATCAGCAAATATAACCCAACACTACCACAAGTTGCTGCACAAACAGATAGTTTGCAATGCATACATGTGAGTTCACAATGTGTCCAGGCAAGTTCTGCAAGCAGTTCAGTGATGGCTATTGCAGAAGCTGTAGATTGGTTTTATCTTTGATTTCACCAGCACTGTGACGAAGATAGAAATTCTGGCAATAATGGCTAAAGAAAAAATTATGTAACATTCCAGAAAACACTGAAATAAAACAATTTTCTTAACAATTTACATTGTCTTGGAGAGAATTATTAAATATAATGAAAAGGAAATGTGAAAGAAAACAAACAGATCTGTTAACCTCCTTTTTTGTTCACATTTTAAAACAATCCTCAACAGCTGTTTACCCAATTTAAATTAAACCATTTAAATAATGTGAATAAAAAAATATTTGGATCAATTTTTTCATGAGCCCTCATCATATATGATATATGGACATATGAACATTCAAACATATAACACAAAACACAAGTGTGCACACATAATATAATACATACAACACATAACCTAATAGTAAAGGCCTTATAACTTTTTACATGTGAAATCTCCATTGCAATGTTTAAAAACTCTATTGTCAAAAAATAGAACTGATCACCAAAACATTAAACTAGGTATGTATGAGCTCAAAAAAAAACAAAATAAAATGTGGGAAAAGGCAATAATAAAATAGATATTGAAAAAAGCATCCTGGTTCTATCTTAGATGTAAGGGTAGCCAAACTGGAATTTTGGATATCAGCTGATATGGACTTGAGTCAAATCATCTTCTTTTTGTTCTGTAGAAATCGCTTCAGTTAATCTCTCTGGAATCCAAATCGGCTGTTGTTCTCTCTGTGGAAACACACAAACAGGCCCCTGGCTCCAGACAATCATTGGGTCAGGACCTTGGTTAATCTCTCTGGAATCCAAATCGGCTACTGTTTTTCCTGTGGAAACAGACAAACAGACCCCCGACTCCAGACAATTACTGGGTCAGGACCTTTCCATTGTCCTGTTAGAATATCTTTCCAAAGAACCTTGGGCTTATGCACATTTTTTGGACACATATGCCTTTCCCCAGCACTAAGTCCTGATGAATCCAAATTTTAAAAGTTTAGAATAAAAAGGGTTATTTTAAGTTTGTCTTTGGGGAATATATACCCTTTCCCAATTGCGTCTTTTTTGCTTTAATAAGTACTTTTTAATAGTTTGATGAGCTTTTTCAACTATGCCTTGTCCCTGTGGATTGTATGGGATTAATGTTATATGAGTAATGCCAAATGATGACCAAAATTGTTTAAAAGAGGTAGAAGTATAACCAGGGGCATTATCTGTTTTTAACTGTTTGGGAACGCCCACAGTGGCAAAATTTTGTAAGCAATGAGTGATAATATCTTTAGTTTTTTCTCCGGCATGAAGGGTGCCCATCAAAAATCCAGAAGAAGTATCAACTGTAACATACAAATATTTTAATTTTCCAAATCCTGGCAAGTGTGTGATGTCCATCGGCCAAATATGATTAGGTATCAATCCTCTAGGATTGACTCCAAGATTAACTTGTGGTAAAAAGGTCACACAATTTTGACATTGTTTTATTATTTGTCTAGCTTTTTCCTTAGTTATTTTAGAAGCTTTTGTAAGGTATTAGCTTTGACATGGAACTTTTTACGAAAATTTATAGCTTCTTCTAGTGTAGAGAAAATATGTATGTCATGTGTACTTTTATTTGCTAAATCATTGCCCAAACTGATGGCTCCAGGCAATCCTGTATGTGCCCTGATATGTCCTATAAAGAATGGATCTTTTCTGTCCCAGATTATAATTTGTATAGTGGAAAGCAAGGAGAAAACAGTAGAGGAATGGGAAATCCTACCAGCATCTTCAAGGCATACTATAGCATTAACTATATGCTGACTATCAAAAATAGATTAAATACAGAATCTTTAAACATCACAAAAGCTTGTAATACTGCATTAAGCTCTACATTTTGAGCTGATTGTTTGGGTACTAGAAATGTAAAAGTTTGATCAGGTGTAACTATTGCTGCTGTACCATTATTTGATCCATCAGTAAATATATTTGGAGCATTCATGATAGGTGTTTTTCTTGTCAATTTTGGAAAAATTACAGGATGCGATGACCAAAAAGACAATAAAGGATTAGATGGTAAGTGATTATGAAGTGAAACATTAGATTTGCACATGATTATTGCCCAAGTATTTAACTCATTAACTAACTCATCAATTTGATTCAGAGTATGTGGAGTAATAATTTTATTGGGAGCAATCCCAAGCACTCACTTTGCTGCTTTTATTCCTTTGGGTATTAATTGTCCTATAGCCTCAGGGTACCTAGTAAGAATAGTGTTAGGAGAATAAGATAAATGTATCTATAATAATGGACCTTCTTGCAAAAATACTCCTGTAGGAATATTTTTTGTTGGTAGACAATAAATAATAAAGGCAAACTTATATCAATTCTATCCAATTGCATATTTTCCATATATGTTTCAATGATTTTTAATGCCTTTCTTGCTTCAGGCGTTAACATGTACCGTGAATTGGGATATGATGGACCTTTTAGGATATCAAATAAATATCCCAACTCTCTTGTTGGTACACCTAGATAAGGCCTTATCCAATTTATGTCTCCTAATAACTTTTGAAAGTCGTTATGTGATTTGAGTTGATCTACTTGTATTTGAATTTTTGGTGGCGGTACATGGTTGAGGATAATAGAACACCTAAATAATTAATTGGAAAATTTAATTGTACTTTATCTATTGCTATATCTAGATTATTTTTTAATAAGTTTGTAAGTGTGGCATAACATTCTAGCAATGTGTTTTTAGCTTTGTGTGCTAATAATACATCATCCATATAGTGAAATATTTGTAGTTCAGGATTTTGATTTCTAAGTGGCTTGATTACTTTGTTAAAATAAATTTGACACATTGTTGGGCTGTTAGCCATCCCTTGAGGCAGTACTTTCCATTCATATCTCTGATCAGAACCTTCATGATTCAGTGCAGGGATAGTAAATGCAAAACGTGGACTATCCTCAGGATGAATTGGAATTGAAAAAAAAATCTTTAATATCTATAAGTAATTTTGTTAAACCCTCCTCCTATGGGCAATTCCTTTTAAAATGTCCTGTTTGTTCACAATTGTAGCATGTTCTTGGCCTGGCATCTAATGCCTGTTTTAGTGCAGCTGCCACAATTTGCCCTTCTTCATTAATGTCTCTGGCATCTAAAGCCTGTTTTACTGCAGTTGCCACGACTTGCTCTTGTTCATTAATGTCTCTACATAATTTAATATATGTGTTTAAATCTTCATGTTTCCATGGTCTAATTATATCTCTGCACCAACTATTCGCTTGCTCAGAAGCCAGTTTTTTTAGTAATAGCATTGCTTGTTCTGTTTTCCCGGAACCTCTGGTACCTGTTTGAATAAGCCTATCGACAAATTCAGCATAAAGTTAATTAGCTCCTTGTATTACTTTAGATAATTGACCTTGTAAACCTCCAAGTCCTTGTAAAGTCTTCCATGACTTAATTGCATCTACAGCAATTTATGCACATACACCAGAATCATATGCAATTTGTTGCTGCTGATCCTCATAAGGTCCCTTTCCTAACAACATATCTAGATTTCTCTGAGGATAACCAGCTGCTGCATTTCGCATAGCCGTCTCCTTGCAAAATTCCTCATTGTCAACCTTCCATAACAGGTATTGTCCTCCATTTAGCACAACTTTACACATATTAGCGCAATCCGCTGGCTTCATGTTCAAGTTGTTAATGGTTTCGACCATGCTTACAGTGAAGGGTGCTTGAGGACCATAGGTTGTTACAGCCTCTTTTATCTGCTTCACTGTTTTGAAATTTAAAGCATGGTAAACTCGCTGCCCTCCTACCTCAAATATAGGGCATGTTAATATTTGAGATCTTGTCTCAGGATCCCAACTATCAACTGTGGGGGTTGGGGGCTTCCCAGCATATGGAGGTGGCCTTGTTAGTTGGACACTTACGTCCTCTGGTGATAGAAAAGTATTAGTAGCAGTCTCCTGTAGAGGTGGTTCTGTTGGTTGGACACTTACACCCTCTGGTGATAGAAAGGTGTTAGTAGTAGTCTCCTGTTGTAAATTTCCCCCTGATGGCTTTTACTGTTTTACACTTTCTTTCTCTGTCTGACTAGCTTGAGAGGCCTTCTCTTTTACATGATTTTTTTCCTCTGTCTGACTGGTTCAAGAGACCTTCTCTTTTACTTGAATTTTTTCCTCTGTCTGACTAACTTGAGAGACCTTCTCTTTTACTTGAATCAATATGTCTTCTCCTTCCTCTACCATTGTCTGAACTGAAGGCTTTTGACTAAACAAACAAGATACGAAAGTCCACAATGGCAATGTGCCAACTGGCAGAGTCCCTGGGCTTTTCTTTTCTATTCTTTTTAAATCTTCACCATGATGGTTCCATTGTGATATATTTAACAACTCCTCCTTAAAAAGCCATGCGCTAAATTTTTGTATTGTATCAACGTATGCCCTGACTGCTCTTAATTTTACTGGGATGCCTCCTTCCTCTAACAATTTACTTAACACTTTTTCAGTTTGTTTTTTTTTCTAATTTCTGATGCCATATTTCTACTATAATACAACCCAACAAGATAACACCAAACAAAACAGAGATAGAATGAAATAAAAATGGAAAAACAAAATATCATTATAGCCTTTCTCTCTATCTGTTCCTCAGACACAAATAGTTTTTCCTCAGATGTGAGCGGTTTTTCTCCCGTCTCACTCGTCTCCAGGGACAGGCAATTTAAAGCAAATGTGAAGCAAAACAAAAGAGGAATCTTAAAATGGCTACCCATCCTCTTGTCCTGCCCTCAGGGGCAAGCAGTTTACCTTATCAGTTACCCTCAGTCGCTCCCCATGCGAGCCACCAAATGCTGCAGTCTGGCTGGGCACAATCAGGAGCCACTTTTCAAAAGAAAGCAACTTTATTTTTAGAACCACACACGCCAAGCAAAAGAGCCTCTCAGGAAAAACCCTCAGAGCCCCAACTGTCACCACCGGCTTCCCACAAGCCTTTCCCTCCCACACAAGCCTCTCTCCACTTCCCACAATCCTCCTGCTCTTGAGGCCGATTGGCTGGGTCACGTGTGGAGTCAAAAAAGTCCCCCAATGAGCAGCTCTGTGATCTGAAAAGGCAGGGAAGCAGCCCAATGAGCATCACCGCAGAGGAGCCAATCAGCTAGATGTTGCTGGGGCCGCTGTGAGCCAAATATCAGCTGGCAGTCTGAAAGGGTGGGGAAACAGCTCAATGAGCATCTCCAATGAGCATCACCGCAGAGGAGCCAATCAGCTAGATGTTGCTGGGGCCACTGTGAGCCAATCATCAGCCGGCAGCTGAAAGTTTGCAGGCAGCTGGAAGTTTGCTGGGCCCCTTAGGCTGCAGCTATGAACAGGAGTTGTATGCACCATTCACTGAAGGTAGTTTTCAGTACTAGGAAACAAATATGTATTTCAGGTGGATGAATATTTCTGACAATAATCTGGTGAAAAGTTGATTATAAATCCAATACTTGAACATGAATGAATTTAGGGAGTGCAAATAAGACATATATATTTCATATTTTGAAAAATCTGTAGAGTGTGTGTGTATACACACACACACACACACACACACAGATATTAAAATGTAGCAACATATATGCCAATCAAAATTCACCATGAAATACACATCATTCACAGATCCAAACATATTCAATTTACTTAACAGGGATTTATGTATAATGTTGTTCTACTAGGAGGCTCTCCCATAGTTTGAATTTCAGTTCCAACAGCGTTTACGAGGAGTGATCCCGTCTCAAAATTTGTATCTGCCAAGTCAGCCACCTCACAAGAATGTAGGTGTGATACCAGCTGGGATTCGATATGTGCATATAAAAATACATGTGCTGAATAGGCTACACACAAAGGGAGACAGGAATTCACATATTTGTTAACTTTAAAAACACATGGATATCTATTTCAATTAAAAATAGACTGGATTTATAACACCTAACCTTTATCATGCAAAAGGCAAGTTCAAGAATACACCATGCCTCTTCTGAACTGCTTGTATTTCAATTCTGATTTGGTTACTTTTCTGCATCATATTAGAATTAGTAGTCAGAGTGTAGTAGGGTATAAGTTAGTGTCAGGGATTCAGTATTTCAAATGGAAAATTGGAAAATGAATCCAATGTGTATGCAATATGTGTTACACAAATAACCTCCCACTCTAATTCACAAAATGGCTTGACATAACCTTCGCCCAAAGAAAGACAAAATTAGAGGAGAAGAGTCAGAAAATCTGTAAATACATATATGGAATGGAAAATTCTCAGAAGTTTTAACTTTTGAGGCTTTAGAGGAGCTTCCAAAACTTAGGGACAGGGTAAAACTCCACAAACATGAAACTCTACTGGCCTAAAGACTTCTGGAGATACTGACAATGAGGTTGGGCACTTGAAATATACGTTGTTGTCAGGAGCTTTAGCTTCCTTTTTAGTGAGAACATCAAAGCTGAGTCTGCATCTATGTGACCTGGAGGACATGGTTTCCTATTTTTCAATGAACATGAGGCAGCAGTGTTGAATTTTCTCTTTGTAGCTAAACTGTGACCCCTTAGGGCTAAGTGTCTCCCCATGTGGACTTGAAAGCCATTTGGTCATCCTCCAGTGTTCGTGTTATTTCTTGCTCCTGCACTGGGTGTTTTGTATTTGCTTCAAGGCATATAAGGAGTTCAACTGAGACACAGTCCTGGAGGGTGTCCTGTAATATGTGGGGGGTCAGGGTCTGCAGGAGAATGCAACAACCAGGCTTCTATCCAACATTGCTTGCCCCCTTGATCATAGCAACCAGATTGTGAACATTGCCCTGAAAACTCTCTATGTAACAATATGCCTTTATATACAAGGGTGTGATGGCTGCACCATGTCATTCACAAGCCATCTGGAGCCAGTGTAAGATCCACATGACCCCACCACAGATGTTTTATCACACACCTGCACACCACTGCTCTAGGCCTACTACTCAGAAAGCTCCAACTTACTGACATCTCAGTTCTACACCATTTTCATGAAACACAGTCAATCAAGGCACTGTCTGGTACCCTCATGATCAGCAACAGGACATCCTAAGGTTCTCCAGTGCCACCTGGTCATGGAAATTTCAAAAATGAAGTTTTTGAAATTTCATAAATGAAGTTGAAGGCACTGTGGGTTTCAATTCATTCAGGAACCATTAAATGATGAGGAAGCTCATTTCAATGAAAGCTCTGGAGAACTCTCAGAGACAAGGCTTCCAAAAGAGTAGGCAAAAGGTCACATTGTGGTCTACAATGTGAGGTCCATGTGTGTTTTTACTCTCAACTACGGCTGCCAATCTTTCAGAATAAAATCATGGCATATCTTGGATGAGATTCCCAGTGCTCTGTGGAAAGCCCCCCTATGCGTAGATCTCAGTTTCCAAGGACGACTCTCATGGGTGGACTCCTAAAATCCAAACACAATACATGGCAATACTTCTCTGAGTTCAGTTACAGAACACAGTCTCTAAGGGGAATCACACCTGAGTTCAATCCTAGGTGGACCCAGTCATCTCTTCCAAACGCCAAACAAATGACGACAATTAAAACCAAAACACTCCCACATGGCCCTTATCTTCTTCCAATAGACACACATAATATCCATTGGCTGGGGGTTTTCATGAGGGGCGCTGTGCAAGACAGTGTCCAAAATAAACTTCCTTGCCCCTCATTTGCCTAAAGTAAGGGTGTCCTGGACACCCTTCCTGTTAACCATGAGTGATCAAATAGGACTGCTGTTAATACTGTTCCAATTCTCCAATTTGAGGCCTACTGGCTCTGGGGTTTAGATTCTTTATGTGAATTGGAGTTATGAGAAAACCCACGCATCTCTGGTCTAGCCTCTGCAGGGCTTTGAAGAACTCATTTGACCGAAAGATCCCGATTCACAATTGATAAAGGTCAGGATCCTTAGAGGAAGACGAGAGACTTCATCCACAATGACTGCTCTTTTGGCCATTTTGGTTTTGGATACAGAAGAGATTTTTCTTTAGATCCCTCAGGTGCTGAAAATCTAACCACAGCATCACAGAGGGCAAAGAGGCTTATTCAGACCCATCCCATTTCAAAGCAATTAAGCAAAGAGCCACAGGTGATGCCCATTCATTACAATTTGAAAACTGTTTGCTTCAGCCTTCACCAAGGGGTGGCCTGAGGCAAAGACCTTCCTGACATTCAGGGCAACAGAACAATAGGTAAGCAAAAGGCCCAAAGCAGGGTTTCCCACTGAGACTCTTCTGGTCACGCTGGTATCTGAGTTTTCTGAGATGCTCGCCATTTCCTTCAGCTATCCAGTACATGGCCATGTCACAGAGTTTGGTGGTGGTACATATCTTGAACACAAAACCATTTGCCCATTCTGGACAGTGCCCACAATTCAGGAAGAAAACAGTAACTTAAGGAGATAGGAGGTGTTGCCAATCGAAAAGTCAAACCGCAGTCCATTCACAAATTGGGCAGAATGAATGCTGGGAAGCTTTCTACTAGACAGGACACATCCATTGATACATTCTCTTTTCTAATGTCGACAACCACGGACACAGTGGGATACACAGACCTAGAAACACTCGCCTTGTCAAATGACTTACTAGAAATAGTCCACTCCAAACCAAACAAACTGCTTTTCCTATCAATTCTCAAAACATGTGACAAAGCCACAAACACACACCCACACCCACAAAGGCAACTTCTTTACCCAAGAAGGTCTGTGAATATCCGGAGTGTCCTCTGACTGGTTGGCCATTATTTGTTCCCCCAAAATGGCCTGTCCTGTCTCAGATCTGGTCTCCTTGGCCAACACTGTGAAGTTGTCAGGAGCCAGGGGTGAGCCACTACCTGCTTTTTCATGAAAGACCCCTCTCCAGAGCTTTCCTGGCATTTGGCCATCCTCATATCAGTAGGTACCAAAAAAGACTTACTCTGTTCTTGGTAAATCCAAATAAGTTAGCCCACTGGGACTGTGACTGGGACTGTCTCTGGATGCCAGGCTTCTTGGATCCCAAGTTCAGAGAGCTCCATCACCAATAAATTAGTAAGTTCACTTCCTTCAGGAACTGAATTATGACACTGCCTTGGCAACCACTTTGTTTTACCAGTAGCTTCGAAGGGTCTCATGTGATGGAGGCTGCCTCTACTTCCTGTGACAGTTTCACAAGTTAAAATGGTATATCAACCATAGGCACCTGGGAACAGCTCACCATACAAGCCTCGTTTCGTCCGTCTTCTCTACATAAAGAAGAAAGTGGCTGATTCAGACAAATCCCTTCATTCTGAGCAGGTTGTTGGCCATGGAAGATGACTTTTGCTCTCTCAGGTGCTAAATAGCTGCATACATCTTCTCCAGGGATCATTTCTGCATGGACCTTGAGGTTCTCTGCCGGTGGAAGATCCCCTCTATTTCTGTATTGTAAGACCAACTCTGTCCCTGCTCTTCTGTATAGTTAGATTGAGGGAAAAGTGTATGGTAATGCTTAATAACAGGTTCGATTTGGCTTAGGAATCATTCTGATTGATGAATAATGGTATTGGGTACCTGTGATATTTACAAGAATATACAAGTGAAATATAAGTATGAAAACAGAAATCTAGGTAAGATATGAAGCCCAGAAGAGCATTAGGCCCTTGATTGGGATACTTAGCTTTGAATTTTGTTCTGCACAGATGTGTCAGATAAATCGATATACCATGGCATAGGACCTTGTATCTTGGATGATTGAATGTTGAAGAGAACATCCAGTCAAACAGGGATAGTCGGTATTATTAGAAAGATAGTTGGTAGGTTTAGGAAGAAGGGTGAGTATAGGATTGGCAGCAAAAGTTCTTTAGCAATTGGGTTTCAGATAGAGAGTGAATGTAAAAGTTAGTATATGTGAAGAGTCAGTCACAATGATGAACTGGGGAAAATATATAGGAAAGCAGATATGAATACAGACATTATGAAATCAGGCAAAGTATAAAGTCAGTGATAGGATTAGGCATTTTTAACAGGGTTGTTGTTGAATATATAATCTAAGGAAGAAACAAATATGTACTCAACAATAGGATTGACATTTGAGAGCATTAGGTAACCTGCACATAGATGTTTTTAGTAATCCATGCTCACTTTCCATTTAGGCTTTCGTACAATCAAAGTGTGACCTTTGCTTTTTTGTCGAGAATATTACTGTGATAAAATGTATATGGACATCAGGTGACATGAGTATTTCTTCCACCATTTCTGTGAGCAATATTTTGAAGACGTATAAATAAGTGTTGGGTGTAAAATTAGGTGTACCTGGAGTCTTTGGATATAGAGATAATGCATGAATAGACTATCCTGAGAATAAATAATATAACTGGTTCCAACTTTAAATAATTTTTTGAATTGATATCTGAAAATATACAGAAAATCTTATATTGCTATACAATCATTCATTCCATCCTGTTACATTCTAATGGTAATATTAGTGTTATGGTTTATCATGAAGAGTGTGTGAGTTTTGCTTCAAAAGTGATTGTGGAAGTCAAAAATAATGTGTTTGGCAAGAAGTCTCATGAAAAGACCAGTCAAGAGACCTGGAGGAATAAATGTGTTCTGAAGAAGGAATTGATTAAACATGAAAAAAAAATTCTTATAAATTTGTGAAACTCTGGATGAAATATATATACTATGAGATATATATATATATATATATATATATATATATATATATATATATATATATATTTGAATATATGTAGAATACATAGGTAAAATATATGTATGAAAACAGAATTCTAAGTAAGATTTGAAGCCCAGAAGGGCATTGGTCCCTTGATTGGGACTACTTAGCTTTGAATTACTTTCTGCAAAGTTGTCTCAGATAAATCCATATACATTGACATAGGACCTTGTACCTTGGATGATTGAATGTAGAAGCGAACATCCAGTCAAAAAGGGATAGTTGGTAGTGAAAGTTTAATAAAATAGGTACTTGTCACTTCCTGTGTTTCTGTACGCTTAATAAAACACTGTTGAAATCTTGAGAATTGTTTGCTAATC
This sequence comes from Callospermophilus lateralis, assembly GCF_048772815.1. Classification (NCBI taxonomy): domain Eukaryota; kingdom Metazoa; phylum Chordata; class Mammalia; order Rodentia; family Sciuridae; genus Callospermophilus; species Callospermophilus lateralis. The sequence goes on from NW_027512741.1 coordinate 56,964, forward strand.
TTGTTCCCAGAATGTGCTGTCCCCATCTGCCAAACTGCAGATTGTACTCCCTCACCCGGTTAAGCGCTAACCGCCCACTGACCCTTACCCATCAATAAACTTCCCTCCCTGCCCTCTCCAAGAAAAGTATATAAGCTCTGCTGAAGCTGTTCTCAGGACTCTCTGCTCTATTCAAGTGAACTCTGAGCCCCAGCATGCTGGACCCCCAGTAAATCCTTTGCTGTTGCATGTTAAAGTCTCTTGGTTGTCCCTTCCTCTGACACTAGCCCGGCCTTTACATATGGAGGTTCCACAGAGATCAAGCAGCAGTGGACGAGAGACCCCAATGGACCCCCCTCAGATAAGTAAGGCGCCTCTTTCTGGTTTCAGGTTTCATGTTAGGGTTTGGCAAAATGGCTGTCAATGAAGAGTGTGAGCTCTCTCTGATGGTGGCTGACAGTCGTGTTACAGAACCACAGGCCACGTCCCTGGAGGACGCCTGAGAGGACTCGGGAAATTGAGGAACAATAGTCTCCTTGACTCAGTGATATTTTGTTTCGGATTCAGTATTGCCAGTCCATCGGATTTTGCCGGCTACTCAGTCATGGTCTCAGTGTTGAACGTCCATTGCCTGTCTTTATTGTCTTGTCTTGCCTGTGTCATGTGTCTTGCTTTCACTGTTTGTGTATCTCTCATTATGGAACAGAGCACTTCAATGCCTCTGTCCCTGACCCTTGATCACTATACCAAAGTCCGTTTAAGGGCTCAGAATCTCTTTATTTCAGTAAAGCCCCGGATGTGGCAGACCCTCTGTACCTCAGAATGGCCCACCTTTGGAGTCGGATGGCCCCTAGAAGGATCTTTCTACTTCCCACTAATTTATAATTCAGAGATATTGTCTTTCAGCCGTGGCCAGATAGTCATCTGGATCAACAGCCATATATTTTAATTCAGCAGGACCTCTGCAAATTTCCTCCTCAATGGGTCAAGCCTTTCCTTGCCCCTGCCCCCGCAATGACTCCTTCCCCCAGGAACTCACAAACACTCTGCTCCTCCTCCTCCTCCACACTCTGTTTTCCCTGTGTCACCAGATTTGAGTCTACTGGACTCTCCTCCCGCTCCTTATCCCCTACCCTCATCCTCTAACCCCCAACACCCTCTAAGTGATACCCCTGCTGCTGACTCAGCCTCTCCTCCATTGAAGGAAGCTAAGCCGGCCCAGCGCCCTCCAGGTAATTCCCCTGCAGCACACACAGCACCTCCTCCCATGGAGGAAGCTGGCCCTGCTAAAGGAACTCGCTGGCGGTGAATGATTGAAAACCCTGGAACTCTTGTGATGCCTCCCCTTCGACCCTATGGACCAATGATTGACAATGGCCATTGGGGGAAAATTCAAGCCTACAAGTATTGGCCGTTCTTCTCTTCATACCTATGTAACTTAAAAAATAGCAATCCCCCTTTTACCGAGGACCCCACCCGGCTCTCAGGTGTGGTTGAGTCATTGATGTTTTCACACCAGCCTACTTCGGATGACAGCCAACAACTGCTAGGGACTTTCTTCATGACAGAGGAAAAAAAGGGAATTCTCCAGGAAGCTAAAAAAAAATCCTTGGACCAGGTTTGCATCCGACACAACTTACCAACATAATCAAAGCCGGCTTTCCCTTGAACCGACCCAACTGGGACCCCAACACCTTTGAAGGTAGAGAGCATCTGTCCACTTATCACTGGGCTCTAATAGTGGGTCTCCGAGCAGCCGCTAGTGACCAACTAATTTGGCCAAGGTAAGAGAGATTATCAGGGGCCTGATGAATCTCCCTCTATGTTTCTAGAGAGAATTATGGAGGCTTATAGGAGCTATAATCCTTTTTATCGTCAGGCAGAGAATCAAAAGGCATCTGTCACGATGGCCTTTATTGGGCAAACTGCCCTGGATATTAAAACAAAGTTACAAAGCTTAGATTGATTACAAGATATGACTTTGAGAGATTTAGTCAGAGAAGCTGAGAAGGTATACTATAAGAGAGAAACTGAGGAAGAGAAGGAAGCAAATGGAGGATAAAAGAAACAAAAGGCAGAGTAAGGCGTTGACTAAGGTCCAGGTCACAACAAAAAATAGGCCAAAAATTAAGAAACAGGGAGACAAGAAGGTATACATTGGCCCACGACAGAGGCCACCCTTGGCCTCAGATCAATGTGCCTACTCAAACAAAAAGGACACTGGGCCAAAATTGACATAGAAAGCGACAGCCACGCCAGCCAGCCATTCTGACTCTGGAGGATGACTAAGAAAGTCGGGGCTCAGATCCCCTCCCCGAGCTCAGAGTAACTTTTGAAGTGGAGGGGACCCCAGTAAACATTGAAGTGGATACAGGGGCAATATACTGAGCCCATAAGGCCACATTGGGCCCTCTATCAAATAAAAAATCTCTATTTCAAGGGGCTAATGGCAGTAAATATCGGGCTTGGACAACTAAGAGGACCATGGACCTGGGAAAAGGAAAAATCCATCACTCCTTCCTAGTAGTCCCAGAATGCCTGGCCCCATTGATCGGCGGAGATCTGCTCACCAAGCTCTGGGCCAAAATAAATTTTAACCCTGAAGGCCCTTAAGTGGAATTTCTAAATCTTTCAGTAAAAACTCCAAGAGCCACGGCTCTAACTATGTCAGTAGAAAATGTACATCAACTCACTCACCTTGGTTCAAAGAAACTGCAGGCATTCCTGAAGGATCAAGAACAGAGTTTTCCACTAACAGACTCACAGTGAAGAAAATAACTGAATGGGTAACAAAAGCCAGTCGGGTTCATCAATTGGTAAATGCTTACCCTTCCAAGCTTCCTGTATGAAAGCACATACGAGGAACCAAACCAGGACAATACTGGGAAGTGGACATTACTGAAATAAAGCCAGCAAGGTATGGACTTAAATATCTCCTAGTCTTTGTAGATACATTTTCAGGATGCATTGAAGCCTTCCCCACAAAAAAAAAAAAAAAGAAAAAAAAAAAGAAAAGAAATAGCGCAAATTTTGGTCAAGAATATCCTAGAAGATATTTTTCCAAGATACAGCCTGCCTAAGTTAATAGGGTCTGATAATGGACCGGCGTTCATGGCCCAGGTAAGTCAGGGGTTAGCCAGGACCCTGGGGATTAATTGGAAGTTACATTGTGCTTATAGACCCCAGAGTTTAGGACAGGTAGAAAGAATGAACCAAACCATTAAACAGACCTTAACAAAATTAAGCTTAGAGACCGGAATAAAAGATTGTACTATGCTCCTGCCTTATGCACTGTTAAATGAAGAAAATACTCACTCTGATTTTAGTGTAACCTCACCCCCTATGAAATTCTCTATGGTGCCCCTCCTCCAGTAAGGGACCTAACACCAACTCTAAGACCTTACAATCCCTTCCACACCAGCTTGCTTGACAGACTTAAAGCTCTTGAAAGAATTCAGTGACACCTGTGAAAACAGCTGGCCACTGCCTACCAAACTAGGGACGAGGGGACTCCACATCGATATCAAGTAAGAGACTTTGTCTTCGTAAGACGACATCAGGTGACATTGCTGGAACCCCACTGGAAAGGACCATTCCAGGTGCTACTTATAACACCTACAGTGGTAAAGGTAGATGGAATCACTTCCTGGATGCATGCCTCTCATCTCAAGCCTGCACCCTGTCCAGACATTGACTGGAAACTGGAATTGGCTGGAAACTGGAAAAGACTGGTAACCCTTTCAAATTGCACATTCGCCGTGTGGATAAGGCTATAGACTCTCCCCTTGACCACCAGTATTTCTAACCCTCATCACCCCTTTCAGCAGCGATGGCTGATCACAAATCCTACTGGACAAGAAGTTTAATCAATCTTGCATACAGCCCCCTTAGGGACCTGGTGGCCATCTCTCCACCCAGACATTTGTCAGCTGGCTATATGTCTTTCCTATTCAGATATCCCTGAAGAAGAGGATCCCACTAAAATTCCATTAAATCCCTTCCGTATCATATGTAATGAAAACAAACATTATGGATGTAGGGACACGTGAGCCAGATGCAGGTCGGCTAGCCTAGATTACTATGTTTGCCCGGTGAACTATCAAAGCCACAAACAGCCATGGCTGTGTGTGGGAAAAGCCGACTTCTTCTGTAATCAAGGGGATGTGAGCATACAGGGGCTGCACGATGGAACCCAAACTCCTAATCAAATTCAGTACACAGCATTGGCCATATTACCAATAAGATAACCTAAATCGATGGCACCCAGAGGGGTCTCTAGATCCTCAAATTCTGTGGAACCTTTTTAACTTTGGGAAGGGCTCAAAGGCGTGAAAAGAGATTCCCCTATGTGGAGGCCTTTTCCGTCCTTCGCTCACATCCTGAAGTATGCTTCTCCAATAGATCCTCACCCTCCGCCTTCTGCTCTAGTCTCTCTGCTGTCACTCCCACCTCAACAACCTGATTTCTCCCATCCCGTTTCTAGATCAACAACCCAAACATCCGCCGGTTCTCAGACCATTGCCCCCTTGCTGAGGTAGCAGGTACTTAGTTACCACTCTACCCACTCACTCCTCTCTTCTCCTGTCAGCACCCATACGGGGTTTCACCAGGTCCTTTTACCAGCTAACCTAAAGCTCAAAATAGCTGAGAAGACCCCTATCCATGATGTAATAAAAATGGTCTTTAAAGTTGCTTTGTCATCACTGAAAACAGGTTACTAAGAATTTAAAGTCCCTCACAGGATTTTTGGATACACACTCCCATCTTCCCCTCTTTTCTACCTGTTCTACTGCTCAAGTTTTTGTTGCTAGAAAATCCCAAACCCCTTTCCCATTATTCTTTTACATCTCTCCGTACTCATTCTCAGATCCTCGGAACTGCTCTAAGTCCCGCCTTCCCTCTCTTTCCCCTCTGTTCCACACCCACAGAAAAGTCTTAACTGATCTTCTCCAGATGTCTTCACCATGGCTGACTTTAGGACGTTCAGCAAAAGAGTCCCTATAAAAGAGTTCAGTGTAGACAAACTTCCTGTTTTCATGTGGCCCTGTTCTACTTGGCCACTGGCTAAAACAATCAGTACTTGTAAGCTAGACACCCCCTTACTAGTTTTTCACAAAATATGTGAACAAGGCCTCTGACTTTGAGCTGGGGCTTCAAAGAGATGGCTACATTTCTATGATAAAGAAGTTACCAACTGGCTCCATGGTAATAGCTGGCAAGCGGAAAAAAGAAAGGGATGAAATATATCTCCCCCTCCCAGGTGTCCTTGAAAAGTTAATTTGCTCAGAACAGAGGAAAAAAACATAAAAAAACTGCTTTTTGTGAATTTCTGCTGACTGTGAACTTCTGAGCACATTCCCTTACATGTTGGGTACAAAATTCTGAAACTTCCTAAACTTGGGGTTCATGGGATTAATTGATTACAACAGAAGCAATGCCCTCTGAATCCGTTTGCAACCAAATAGGACTGTTTCCCTAGCTTTGGTGCTATCTTAGGTGCCTTGTCTTGACTGTTCCTACAACAGTATAATTCTATATACTTAAACATTTTTATGTTTTCATTAAATGGTCAACAGTGGTGATTAAATGTGTAATGGTGCAGAGGTTACCCAGAGTGCTCTATCATGATGCAGGTTCATTTGAAGATCAAACAGGGGGGCATACAACCCGGTTCCACAGGGAACATATATCCCTCACTTCAGCCATCCTATTAGGAATACGAGTTGCTGCAGGGGAGGTCACAGGAACCACTGCCTTGGTCCATGGTACACAGCAAAATACCCAATTAGAAGCAGCAATAGACCAAAACTTAAAGATATTAGAAACCTCCATCACAGCTTTGTGGGAATCTTTAACCTCTCTCTCTGATGTTGTTTCATACAACAATCGACGGTTGGACCTCCTCTTCATGAGAGAATGGTGCCTTTGTGCTGCATTGAGGGAAGAATGTTATTTTTATGGCAACAATACTGGAGTTGTAAAAAATTTATGAGTAAAATAAAAGGATGCCTTGAAGAGTGTCAACGAAAGAGAGAGGCCCAAAATGGGTGGTTTGAGTATTGGTTCACACAGTCCCCCTGGTTAACTATACGTTTATCAACCTTGGCCAGTCCAATAATAATACTCACATTCTTGCTAACTATAAAACCCTGTTTGCTCAACCATGTATTTTCATTTCTCCAAGCTCAAATTAGAGAAGTTAAACTTATGGTAATACCCCACTAGCAGACATAGAATGTGACACCACTCCAATGATCACTTTTATGATTAAAAGTACCAGAAGAAGACGTGGGAATGAAAGGTTAATAAAATGGTACTTGTCACTTCCTCTTTTTCTGTATGCTTAACAAAACACTGTTGAAATCTTGAGAACTGTTTGCTAATCTTGTTCCCAGAATGTGCTGTCTCCAACTTCCAAAATATATAATGTACTCCCTCTCCCGGTTGCATGCAAACTGCCCACTCGCCCTGACCCATCAATAAACTTCCCTCCCTGCCCTCTACAAGGAAAACACATAAGCTCTGCTTAAGATGTCCTCAGGGCTCTCTGCTCGATTCAAGGGAGCTCTGAGCCCCAGCATGCTGGACCCCCAATAAACCCTTTGCTGTTCCATGAGACAGTCTCTTGGTGGTCTCTTCCTCCGACGCTCACCTGAACATTACTTGGATGATTGAATGTAGAAGAGAACATCCAGTCAAAAAGGGATAGTCGGTAGGATTTGGAAGATAGTCGGTATGTTTAGGAAGGAGAGTGAGTATAGGATTTGGAACAAAAGTTTTTTAGCAATAGGGTTTTGGTTAGAGAGTGAATGTAAATGTGAGCACATATGAACCATCACAATGATGAACTGGGGAAAATATGTAGGAAAGCAGATATCAATAGAGACATTACGAAATCAGGCAAAGTATAAAGTGTGTGATAGAATTAGGCATTTTCAACAGGGTTGATTTTGGATATATTATCTTAGGAAGAAACGAATATATTGTCACAAATAGGATTGACTTTTGAGACCATTAGGCAACCTGGACATGGATGTTTTTAGTAATCCATGTTAACTTTACATTTAGGCTTTGGTAGAAACATAAGTGTGACCTTTTCTTTTTGTGTCCAGAATATTACTGGGTTAAATTGTATATGTAGATCAGGTGACATGAATATTTCTTCCACCATTTCTGGGAGCCATAATTTGAATACGTATAAATTAGTATTGAGTTTACAATGAGGTGTACCCTGTGTCTATGAATATAGAGACAATGCATGAATAGACTATACTGTGAATAAATAATATAACTGGTTCCACTTTAAATAATGGTTTGATTTGATATCTGAAAATATATAAGAAATCTTATATTGATATACAATCATTCATTCCATCCAGTTATACATCTAATGGTAATATTAGGGTTATGGTTTATCATGAACGGTGTGTGAGTTTTGCTTCAAAAGGGATTATGGAAATCGAAAATAATGGGTTTGGTAAGAAGTCTCATGAAAAGACCAGTCAAGAAACATGGAGGAATACATGTGTTCTGAAACAGAAAATTATTGAAAGTGAAACACATACCCATAATTTTGCTAACTTGTGGATGAAATATATACTCTATTATGTGCATTACCTGAAGAAATAGTAATGTACCAGTGGCGAATAAGAATGAACATGAAAATACACATCATGTCCCATATGAATCTACTTGCATTAATGAGAAACTGGGTCAATTATTGTAGAAATATTAGGATATGTATGCACCATTCACTGAAGTTAGTTTTCATTACTAGGAAGCAAATATGTATTTCAGGTGGATGAATATTTCAGAGAATAACCTTTTGAAATGTTGACTATAAATCCACATACATGAATATGAAAAAATTTAGGGAGTGTATAATAAGGCATATATATTTTATATTTTAAAAAAATCTGGAGTGTGTATATATACACAGAGAGAGAGAGAGAGACATTAAAAAGTAGCAATATATATGCCAATCGAAATTCACTGTGATATATATATCTTACACAGATAGAAAAATATTCAATTTACTGAACATGGATTTATGTATAATATTTTTCAACTAGGAGGCTCACACATAGGATGAATTTTCAAATCCCATAGCGTTTAGGTGGAGTGATCACTTCTCATCATTTGTATCTGTCAAGTCAGACACCTCACAAGAACGTATGTGTGATACCAGGTAGTATTCTATATGTGCATATAAAAATAGATGTGCTCAATAGGTTACATAAAATGGGAGAGAGGAATTCACATATTTGTTAAATTTAAAAATACATGGAGAACTATTTCAATTTAAATCGACTAGATTTATAGCACCTACATTTTGTCATGCAAAAGCCATGTCCAACTATACACCATGCCTCCTCTGAACTGCTTGTATTTATATTCTGTTTGGGTTATTTTTCTCCATCTTATTAGGATTAGTAGTCAGAGACAAGTAGGGTATGGGTTAGTGTCACGGATTCAGTATTTCAAATGGAAAATAGGAAAATAAATCCAATGTGTATGCAAATATGTGCCACAAAAAATATTCCCACTCTCATCCAGAAAAATGCCTTGAAATTATCTTCGCCCCAGGTAAAACACAATTAGAAAAGAAGAGTTAGAAAATCTGTGAATACATATGTGGAATGGAAAATGCTCAGGAGTTCACAACCTTGGAGGTGGTAGAGGAGTTTCCAAAAGTAAGGGACAGTGTAAACACTCCACAATCATGGAGCTATGCTGGCCTAAAGACTTCTTGAGAAACTGCCTCTGAGTTTGGGCATTTGAAATATATGTTGTTGTCAGGAGCTTTAGCTTCCTTTGAAGTGAGACCATCAAACCTGGGTCAGTATCTATGTGACCTGGAGGACATGGTTTCTTATTTTCCGATGAACATGAGGCAGCAGTGCTGAAGTCTCTTTGTAGGTAAACTGTGGCCTCTTCGGGCAAAGTGACTCCCCGTGTGGACTTTGAAGCCATTTGGTCATCCTCCACTTTTCGTGGTGTTTTTTGCTGCTGCACTGGGAGTTTGGTATTTGATTCATGACATACAAGGAGTTCAACTGGGACACAGTGCATGAGGGAGTCTTGTAACGTGTGGTGGGTCAGGCTCTGCAGGAGAATGCACCAACTGGGCTTCTATCCCACATTGCTTGCCGCCTTGACCATAGCAACCTAATTCTGAACATTGCCCTGAAAACTCTGCATATAACAAGATGCCTTTTCATATAATGGTCTCCTGGCTGCATCAAGTCAGTCACAAGCCATTTGGACGCCAATGGCAGATCCACATGGCCACATCACAGATGTATTATCACACACCTGCCTACCACTGCTCTAGGCCCACTACTCAGCAGGCTCCAACTTACTTGCATCTCTGTTCTACACCATTTTCATGAAACCCAGTCAATCAAGGCACTGTCTGTTACACTCATGATCAGCAACAGGACATCCAATGGTTCTCCAGTGCCATCTGGTCATTGGGAATTTTAAAAATTTCATGGTGTTTATCTTTCCATTTTTCAAGAAAGAAGTTGGAGGCACTTTGGGGTTTCCATTCATCCAGGAACCATTACATGGGGAGGAAGCTCATTTCAATGAAAGCTCTGAGGAACTCTAACAGGCAAGGCTTCCCAAACACTGGCCAAAAGGTCACATGAAGCCAGGCCCATTGAGGTCTACAACGTGAGGTCCATGTGTCTTTTGACTCTAACTATGGCTGCCAAGTTTTTCAGAATAAAATCATGTGATATCCTTGCTGAGATTTTCAGCTCTCTGTGGAAAGCCATCCTGGGCCTAGATCTCAGGTTTCAAGGGCAACTCTCATGTGTGGCCTCCTACAATGCCAACACAATTAATGGCAATACTTCTCTGAGGTCAGTTCCAGAACTCAGTCTCCAAGGAGAATCACACCAGAGTTCAAGCCCATGTGGACCCTGTCATCTCTTCCAACCGCCACACAAATGACCACAATTAAAACCAAAACATTCCCACATGGCCCTCATCTTCATCCATATAGGCACTCATCATAAACTCTGGCTGGAGGTTTCCATGAGGGATGCAGCCCAAGACAGTGTCCAAAATATCCACCATTGCCCCTCATTTGTCTAAATTTAGGGTGGTCTGGAAACCCTTTCTGTGAACCAAGAGTGATCAAATAGGCGTGCCGTTAATACTGCTCTGCTTCTCCAATTTGAGGCCTACTGACTGTCAGGTATAGATTGCTTATGTGATTTGGCATCATGAGAGAAACCAAGCACTTATGCAGGACTTTGAATAACTCATTTGACCTATAGGAATCCTATTCTCACTTGATGGACGTCAGGAATCTAACAGAGGAAGGCAAGAGACTTCATCCACAATGACTGATCCTTTTGCCATTTTGGTTTTGGATGCACACATGGGATCTTCTTTAGATTTATCAGGAGCTGAGAATCTTAGCCACAGCCTCAACCAGGGCCTAGTGTCTGATTAAGACACATCCCTTTCCAAAGAAATTAAGCAATGAGCCACAGGTGATGCCCATTCATTTCCATTTGAAAACTGTTTCTTCCTGCTTCAAAAAGGGGTGGCCTGAAACAAAGACCTTCCTGACATTCAAGGCAACAGAACCATAGGTAAGCAAATGGCCCAAAGCAGGGTTTCTCCAATGAGACTTTACTGGTCACACTAATATCTGAGATGTTCCCATTCCCTTCAGCTATCAAGAACATGGCCATGTCACAGAGCATGGAGGTTGTACATATCTTGGACAATAAATCATGAGCTCATTCTGGAGAGTGGCCAGAATTCAGGAAGAAAACCGAAACTTAGGAAGTTAGTAGTTGTTTCCTATCCATAAGACAAGCCACAGTCTATTCATCGCTTATGAACGATGAATGCTGGGAAGCTTTCTACTAGACAGGACACCTCCATTGATGCATTCTCTTTTCTAATGTCTAAAACCACGGACACAGTGGATACACAGACATAGAAACACTCGCCTTGTCAAAAGAGTTACTATCAACAGTAGAATCCAAAGCAAACGAACCACCTTTTTTACCTATTCGCAGAATATGAGACAAAATCACAAACTCACACCCACACACATAAAGTCACCTCATTCCCAAAAGTGGATCTGTGACTATCTGGAGTGTCCTCTGACTGGTGGGCCATACTATGTTCCTCTCGAAATGGCCTTTCCTCTCTCAGATTTTTGTCTCCTTGGCCAACTCTGTGATGCTTTGAGGAGCCTGCAGTTAGCCACTACCTGCTGTCTCAGGAAAGGCCTCTCTTCAGAGCTCAATTGGCATTTGGCCATCCTCAAATCAGTAGGTACCAAGAAGGTCTGAATCTGTACTTGGTAAATACAAACAAGTGAGCCCACTGGGACTGGGACTGGGACTGGCTCTCGGTGCCTGGCTTCTTGCATCACAATTTCAGAGAGTTCCATCACCAAGGAAGTTAGCTAGGACACTTCCTTCAGGAACTGAATGAGGTCACTGCCTTGGCAACAACTTTGTCCTAACCCTTGCTTCCAAGGGTTCCATGAGATGGAGGCTGCTCCTACTTTGTGTGACAATTTGACTTGTTACAATGGTATATCAAAATAGGCACCTGGGAACAGCTCTCCACGCAGGCCTGCTTAGGTCCATCTTCTCTACATTAAGAAAAGAAAGGCTGATGCATACACATCCCTTCGTCCTGTTCAGGTTGTTTGCCATGAAGATGGATTTTGCTCTCTCAGATCCTTCATAGCTGCCTACATCTTCTCCAGGGATCATTTCTGCATCGAACTTTGAGGTTCTCAGCAGTTGGAAGATACCCTACATTCCTGTATTGTAAGGCGAACTCTGTCCCTGCTCTTTTGTAATTTTAGATTGAAGCAACAGTGTATGGTTAGGGTTAATAACAGGTTCGATTTGGGCAAGGAATCATTATGTGGGATGAATAATGGTATTGGGAACCTGCAATATTTATAGGAATATAGAGATGAAATATAAGTATGAAAACAGAAATCTAGGTAAGATTTGAAGCTCAGAAATGCATTGGGCAACTGATTGCAATACGTAGCTTTGAATTACGTTCTAGATACATGTTTCAGAAAAATCGATATACAATGGCATAGGATCTTGTACCTTGGATGATTGAATGTAGTAGAGAACATCTACTCAAAAAGGGATAGTTGATAGGATCAGGAACATAGTCAGTATGTTTCGGAAGAAGAGTGAGTATAGGATTTGGACCAAAGTTCATAAGCAATAGGGTTTCGGTTAGAGAGTGAATGTCAATGTCAGCACATGTGAAGGGTCAGTCACAATGTTGAACTGGAGAAAATATGTAGGAAAGTAGATATCAATAGAGACATTAGGAAATCAGGCAAAGTACAAAGTGAGTGAAAAAATTAGACATTTTCAATGGTATTGAGGTTGAATATATAATCTTAGGAAGAAACAAATATGTAGTCACCAACAGGATGATCATTTGAGAGCACTAGGCAACCTGGACATGGATGTTTTTAGTAATCCATGTTCAGTTTCCGTTTAGGCTTTGTTACAGTCATACGTGTGACTTTTGAATTTTGTGTCCAGAATACTACTGTGATAACATGCATACGTAGATCAGGTGACATGAGTATTTCTTCCACCATTTCTGGGAGCAATATTTTGAAGATGTATAAATTAGTATTGGGGGTACAAAGAGGTGTAACATGTGTCTATGAATATAGAGATAATGCATGAATAGACCATACTGTGAATAGATAATATAACTGGTTCCACTTTACAAAATGTATTGAATTGATATCTGAAAATATATAAGAAATCTTATATTAATATAAAATCATTCATTCCAACCAGTTATATATCTAATAGTGATATTATAGTTATGATTTATCATGCAGTGTGTGTCCGTTTTGCTTCAAAAGTGATAAAGGAATTCGAAAATAATGTGTTTGGAAAGAAATCTCATGAAAAGATCAGTCAAGAAACATGGAGGAATCCATGTGTTCTAAAGCAGGAAGTGATTGAAAGTGAAACAAATGCCTATAAATTTGCTAACCTGTGGAGGAAATATATATCCTATGATGTGCATAAACTGAAAAAATTGTAATGTCCCAGTGTTGAATAAAAATGAACATCGATAAACACATCATGTCCCATAGGCATCTACTTGCATTGATGATAAACTGTGTCAGTTACTATAGAAATATTAGGATTTGTATGCACCATTCACTGAAGTTAGTTTTCAGTACTAGGAAACAAATATGTGTTTCAGGTGGATGAAATTTTTTGAGAATAATCTTGTGAAAAGTTGATTATAAATCCACATTCATGAACATGAATAAAATTAGGGAGTGTATATAAGACACATATATTTCATATTTTGAAAAATAGAAGGAGAGAGTGTATATATATATATATATATATATATATATATATATATATATACACACACAGACACACACACATACACACCCAGAGACATTAAAAATAGCAATATATGCCAATCAAAATTCACCATGAAATATATATCATCCACAGATCCAAAAATATTCATTGTACTGAACATGGATTTGTGTATAATTTTGTTCAACTAGGAAGCTCACCCATAGGTTGAATTTTCAGTTCCAACGACATTTAGAAGGAGTGATCTTTTCTCTCAATTTGTATCTGCCAAGTTAGCCACCTCACAAGAATGTACGTGTAGTACCAGGTAGGATTCTCTATGTGTATATAAAAATATATTTGCTGAGTAGGCTACAGAGAAAGAGAGACAAGAATTCACATATTTGTTATCTTTAAAACCACATGGACAACTATTGCAACAAAAAATTGTCTAGATTTATAACCCCTAACCTTTAAAATGCAAATGGCAAGTCCAACTATACACCATGCCTCCTCTGAACTGCTTGTATTTCTATTATGTTTGGGTTATTTTTCTGCCTCATATTAGGATTAGTAGTCAGAGACAAGTAGGGTGTGGTTTAGTGTCAGAGATAAAGTATTTGAAATGGAAAATTGGAAAATGAATCCAATATGTATGCAAATATGTCCTACACAAAAGTCTTCCCACTCTCATCCAGATAAATCCTTTGACATTACCTTCACCCCATGTAAGATGCAATTCGAAGAGAAGAGTTAGAAAATCTGTGAATACATATCTGGAATGGAAAATGCACAGGAGTTCACAACCTTGGAGGTGGTAGAGGAGTTTCCAAAAGTAAGTGACTGTGTAAACACTCCACAAACATGGAACTCTGCTGGCCAATAGCCTTCTTGTAAAACTGCCTCTGAGTTTGGACACTTGAAATATATCTTGTTGTCTGGAGCTTTAGCTTCATTTCTGGTGAGACCATCAAACCTGGATCTGCATCTATGTGACCTGGAGGACATCGTTTCTTATTTTCCATTGAACATGTGGTACCAGTGTTGATTTCTCTCTTTGTTGGTAAACTGTGGCCACTGGAAGCTTATTGTCTCCCTGAGTGGACTGTGAAGCCATTTGGTCATCCTGCCCTTTTTGTGGTGTTTCTTTCTTTTTTTTTTTAATTTTATTTTTTTATTGGTTGTTCAAAACCCTACAAAGCTCTTGACATATCATATTTCATACATTAGCATACATTAGCTTCAAGTGAGTTATGAACTCCCTTTTTGCCCCAAGTACAGATTGCAGAATCACATGGGTTACACATCCACATTTTTACATAATACCATAATAGTAACTGTTGTATTCTGCTACCTTTCCTATCCTCTACTATCCCCCCTCCCCCCCCCTCCCATCTTCTCTCTCTACCCCTTCTACTGTAATTCATTTCTCACCTTGTTTATTTTCCCATTCCACTTACAACCTCTTATATGTAATTTAGTATAACAATGAGGGTCTCCCTCCGTTTCCATGCAATTCCCCTTTTCTCTCCCTTTCCCTCCCACCTCATGTCTCTGTTTAATGTTAATCTTTTCTTCCTGCTCTTCCTCCCTGCTTTATTCTTAGTTGCTCTCATTATATCAAAGATGACATTTGGTATTTGTTTTTTAGGGATTGGCTAGCTTCACTAAGCATAATCTGCTCTAGTGCCATCCATTTCCCTGCAAATTCCAAGATTTTGTCATTTTTTAGTGCTGCGTAATACTCCATGGTGTATAGATGCCACATTTTTTAATCCATTCATCCATTGAAGGGCATCTGGGTTGGTTCCACAATCTAGCTATTGTAAATTGTGCTGCGATGAACATCGATGTGGCAGTATCCCTGTAATACGCTCTTTTAAGGTCTTCAGGGAATAGTCCGAGAAGGGCAATAGCTGGGTCAAATGGTGGTTCCATTCCCAGCTTTCCCAGGAATCTCCATACTGCTTTCCAAATTGGCCGCACCAATTTGCAGCCCCACCAGCAATGTACAAGAGAACCCTTTTCTCACTCCAGTAAGATTGGCAGCCATTATGAAATCAAACAACAACAAGTGCTGGCGAGGTTGTGGTGTTTCTTGATGCTGCAATGGGAGGTTGGTATTTGCTTCATGAAATACAAGGAGATAAACTAGGATATAGGGCTGGAGGGAGTTCTGTCACGTGTGTTGGGTCAGGGTGTGCAGGAGAATTCACCAACCAGGGTTCTATCCCACATAACTTGCCCCCTTGACCATAGCAACTTGATTGTGAACATTGCCCTGAAACCTCTCCATATAACAAGATGCCTTTTCATATAATGGTCTGCTGGCTGTACCAAGTCAGTCACAAGCTATTTGGAAGCCAATGGCAGATCCACATGGCGACACCACAGTTGTATTATCACACACCTGCCCACCACTGCTCTAGGCCCACTACTCAGCAGGCTCCAACTTACTGGCATCTCTGTTCTGCACCATTTTCATGAAACCCAGTCAATCAAGGCACTGTCTGTAACACAACAATCAAGCCACTGTCTGCAACAGAACATCCAATGGTTCTCCAGTGCCACTTGGTCATTGGGAATTTCAAAAATATCATGGTATTTATCTATCCATCTTTCAAGAATGAAGTTGGAGGCACTTTGGGGTTTCCATTCTTCAAGGAACCATTACATGGGGAGGAAGCTCATTTCAATGAAAGCTCTGAGGAACTCTAACAGGCAAGGCTTCCCAAACACTGGCCAAAAGGTCACATGAAGCAAGGCCTATGGAGGTCTACAACGGGAGGTCCATGTGTCTTTTGACTCTTAACTATGGCTGCCAAGTTTTTCAGAATAAAATTATGCGATATCCTTGCTGAGATTTTCAGTTCTCTGAGGAAAGCCATCCTGGGCCTAGATCTCAGGTTTCAAAGGCAACTCTCATGTGTGGCCTCCTACAATGCCAACACAATTAATGGCAATACTTCTCTGAGGTCAGTTCCAGAACTCAGTCTCTAAGAGGAATCACACCTGAGTTCAAGACCATGTGGACCCTGTCATCTCTTCCAACCGCCACACAAATGACCACAATTAAAACCAAAACATTCCCACATGGCCCTCATCTTCAGCCGTATAGACACTCATCATAAACTCTAGCTGGAGGTTTCCATGAGGGGCGCAGCCAAAGACAATGTCCAAAATATGCACCCTTGCCCCCCATTTGTCTAAATTCAGTGTGGCCTGGACACCCTTCCTTTGAACCAGGAGTGATCAAATAGGCCTGCTGTTAATGCTGCTCTGCTTCTCCAATTTGAGGCCTACTGACAGTCAGGTATAGATTCATTATGTGATTTGGCATCATGAGAGAACCCAAGTACTTCTGCAGGATTTGAATAACTCATTTGACCCATAGGAATCCTATTCTCACTTGATGGAGTTCCGGAACCTATCAGAGGAAGGCAAGAGACTTCATCTACAATGACTGATCTTTTTGCCATTTTGGTTTTGGATGCACACATGGGATCTTCTTTACATCTATCAGGAGCTGAGAATCTTAGCCACAGCCTCAAACAGGGCCTAGTGTCTGATTAAGACACCATCCTTTTCAAAGCAATTAAGCAAAGAGGCACAGGAGATGCCCATTCATTTTCATTTGAAAACTGTTTCTTCAGGCTTCACAAAAGGGTGGCCTGAGGCAAAGACCTTCCTGACATTCAAGGCAATAGTACCATAGTTAAGCAAATGGACCAAAGCAGGGTTTCTCCACTGAGACTTTACTGCTCACACTGATGTCTGAGTTTTCCGAGATGTTCCCATTCCCTTCAGCTATCAAGAACATGGACATGTCACAGAGCTTGGAGGTGGTACATATCTTGCACAATAAATCATGAGCCTATTCTGGAGAGTGGCCAGAATTCAGGAAGAAAACAGGAACTTAGGATGTTAGTAGGTGTTTAAGATCCATAAGGCAAACCACAGTCCATTCATCAATTGAGCAGGATGAATGCTGGGAAGCTTTCTACTAGACAGGACACCTCCATTGATGCATTCTCTTTTCTAATGTCTAAAACCACGGACACAGTGGATACACAGACATAGAAAGTAGCCTTGTCAAAAGACTTACTAGAAACAGTCGACTCCAAACCAAACCAACCACCTTTCCTACCTATTCTCAGAACATGAGACAAAACCACAAACTCACACCCACACACAAAGGCACCTCCTTCCCAAAAGTAGGTCTGTAACTATCCGGAATGTCTTCTGACTGGTGGGCCATACTATGTTCCCCACAAAATGGCCTCTCCTGTCTCAGATCTTGTCTCCTTGGCCAACTCTGTGATGCTGTGAGGAGCCAACCGTTAGCCACTACCTGCTATCTCAGGAAAAGCTTCTCTTCAGAGCTCTAATGACATTTGGCCATCCTCACATCAGTAGGTACCAAGAAGGTCTGATCTGTACTTGGTAAATCCAAACAAGTGAGCCCACTGGGACAGGGACTGGGACTGGCTCTCGGTGCCTGGCTTCTTGCATCAAAATTTCCGAATGTTCCATCACCAAGGAAGTTAGGTAGGTCACTTCCTTCAGGAACTGAAAGAGGTCACTGCCTTGGCAACAACTTTGCCCTAACCGTTGCTTCCAAGGGTTCCATTAGATAGAGGCTGCCCCTACTTCCTTTGAAAATTTGACTAGTTTCAATTGTATATCAAAATAGGCACCTGGGAACAGCTCTCCATGCAGGTCTGGTTAGGTCAATCTTCTCTACATTAAAAAGAGAGAGGCTGATGCATACACATCCCTTTTTCCTGTCTAGATTGTTTGCCATTGAAGATGGCTTTTGCTCTCACAGGTCCTTCATAGCTGCTGACATCTTCTCCAGGGATTATTTCTGCATCGAACTTTGAGGTTCTCAGCAGTTGGAAGAAACCCTACATTCCTGTATTGTAAGGCGAACTCTGTCAGTGCTCTTTTGTAATTTTAGATTGAAGCAACAGTGTATGGTTAGGGTTAATAACAGGTTCGATTTGGGTAAGGAATCATTATGCGGGATGAATAATGGTATTGGGAACCTGCAATATTTATAGGAATTTAGAGATA
Organism: Callospermophilus lateralis; assembly: GCF_048772815.1. NCBI lineage: Eukaryota > Metazoa > Chordata > Mammalia > Rodentia > Sciuridae > Callospermophilus > Callospermophilus lateralis. The sequence goes on from NW_027512741.1 coordinate 75,377, forward strand.
AAATATAAGTATGAAAACAGAAATCTAGGTAAGATTTGAAGCTCAGAAATGCATTGGGCAACTGATTGCGATACGTAGCTTTGAATTACGTTCTAGATACATGTTTCAGAAAAATCGATATACAATGGCATAGGATCTTGTACCTTGGATGATTGAATGTAGTAGAGAACATCTACTCAAAAAGGGATAGTCGATAGGATCAGGAAGATAGTCAGTATGTTTCGGAAAAAGAGCGAGTATAGGATTTGGACCAAAGATCTTTAGCAATAGTGTTTCCGTTACAGAGTGAATGTCAATGTCAGCACATGTGAAGTGTCAGTCACAATGTTGAACTGCGGAAAATATGTAGGAAAGTAGATATCAATAGAGACATTAGGAAATCAGGCAAAAGTATCAAGTGAGTGAAAAAATTAAACATTTTCAACAGTTTTGAGGTTGAATATATAATCTTAGGAAGAAACAAATATGTAGCCAGCAATAGTATTGACATTTGAGAGCATTAGGCAACCTGGTCAGGGATGTTTTTAGTAATCCATGTTCAGTTTACCTTTAGGCTTTGGTACCATCATACGTGTGGCTTTTGCATTTTGTGTCCAGAATATTACAGTGATAACATGCATATGTAGATCAGGTGACATGAGTATTTCTTCCACCATTTCTGGGAGCAATATTTCAAATATGTATAGATTAGTATTGGGGGTACAACCAGGTGTACCCTTTGTCTATGAATATAGAGATAATGCATGAATAGACCATACTGTGAATAAATAATATAACTTGTTACACTTTAAACAATGTATTGAATTGATATCAGAAAATATATAAAAAATCTTTTATTGATATATAATCATTCATTCCAACCAGTAATACATCTAATGGTGATATTACAGTGATGGTTTATCATGAAGTGTGTGTCCGTTTTCCTTCTAAAGTGATAAAGGAAATCGAAAATAATGTGTTTGGATAGAAGTCTCATGAACAGACCAGTCAAGAAACATGGAGGAATACATGTGTTCTGAAGCAGGAAGTGATTGAAAGTGAAACAAATGCCTATATATTTGCTAACCTGTGGAGGAAATATATATCCTACGATGTGCATAAAATGAAGAAATTTTAATGTCCCATTGTTGAATAAAAATGAACATCAATATACAAATCATGTCCTATAGGAATCTACTTGCTTTGATGATAAACTGTGTCAGTTACTGTAAAAATATTAGGGTTTGTAAGCACGATTCACTGAAGTTAGTTCTCAGGACGAGGAAACAAATATGTATTTCTGGTGGTTGAATGTTTCTGAGAATAATCTTATGAAAAGTTGATTTTATATCCACATACATGAATATGAATGAATTTAGATAGTGTTTAATAAGACACATGTTTTTCATATTTTGAAAAATCTAGAGAGTATATATATATATATATATATATATATATATATATATATATATATATACACACACATATAAAACTCATGGAGAAATATTACAATGAAAATTTGACAAGATTTATAACACATACCCTTGATAAAGCAGAAGGCAATTCCAAGTATATACCATGCCTCCTATTAAAGGCCTGTATTTCTATTCTGTTAGTTTTCTTTTTATCCATTATATTAGCATTAGTAGTCAGAGTCTATTAGGGTATGTGTTAGTGTCGGGGATCAGTATTTCAAATGAAAATAGGAAAATAAATCTAATGTGTATGCAAATATGTGCTACACAAAAATCTTGCCACTCTCATCCAGAACAATTCCTTTACATTAACTTCACTCCAAGTAAGACACAATTAGTGGAGAGGAGTTCGAAAACCTGTGATTACATATGTGGAACTGAAAATGTTCAGGAGTTTACAACATTGGATGTGGTAGAGCAGTTTCCAAAAGTAAGGGAGAGGTTAATCACTCCACAAACTTGGAGCTCTGCTGGCCTTAAGACTTCTTGAGAAAATGCCTCTCAGGTTGGGAACATGAAATATATGAAGTTGTCAGGAGATTTAGCTTCCTCATTGTGACACCATCAAATGTGGGTCTGCATCTATGTGACCTGGAGGAAATGGTTCCTTATTTTCTAATGAACATGAGGCAGCAGTTCTGAATTCCTTCTTGGTAAACTGTGGCCACTGGGAGTTAAGTGTCTCCCCGTGTGGTCTGTGAAGCCATTTGGTCATCCTCCATTTTTGTGGTGTTTCTTACTGCTGCACTGGGAGTTTGGAATTGGCTTAATGAAATACAAGGAGTTCAACTGGGACACAATTCTGGAGGGAGCTCTGACACGTGTGATTGGTCAGGGTCTTCAGGAGAATGTTCGAAACATGGGTCTATCCCACATAGCTTTCCCCTTGACTATAGCAACCAGATTCTGAACATTGCCCTGAAACCTCTCAATAAAACAAGATGCCTTTACATATAAGGGTCTGCAGCCTGCACCATATCAATCACAAGTATTTTGGAAGCCAAAGGCAGATCCACGTGGTCCCACCACAGATATTTATTCACAAATGTATAGTCCACTGCTCTAGACCCAATACTCAGCAGGCTCCAACTTACTGACATCTCGGTTCTATACCATTTTCATGACAACCAGTCAATCAAGGAACTGTCTGGTACACACATGATCAGCAACAGGACATCCAAAGTTTCTCCAGTGCCACCTGGTCATGGAAATTTCAAAAATTTCATGGTATTTGTATAGCCATTTTTCAAGGATGATGTTGGAGGCACTGTAGGTTTCAATTCATTCAGGAACCATTAAATGGTGAGTAAGCTCATTTCAATGAAAGCTCTGAAGAACTCTCACAGGCAAGGCTTCCCAATGAGTGCCCAAAAGTTCACATGAAGCCAGGCTCATTGAGGTCTACAATATGAGGTACATGTGTGTTTTGAGTCTCAACTATGACTTCCAAGTCTTTCAGTAAAAAAAATCATGTGTTACCCTGGCTGAGATTCCCAGTGCTCAGTGGAAAGCCACCCTGGGCCTAGATCTCAGTTTCCAAGGGCTAATCTCATGTGTGGCCTCCTATAATCCCAAAACAATTCATGGCAATACTTCTCTCAAGTCAGTTCCAGAACTCAGTCTCTAAGGAGTATCAGAGCAGAGTTCAAGCCCTGGTGGACCAAGTCATCTCTTCCAACCGCCACACAAATGACCACAATTAAAACCAAAACACTCCTACATGACCCTCATCTTCTTCCATAAAGACACTCATCATAACATATGGCTGGAGGTTTCCATGAGGGGCACAGCCCAAGACAGTGTCCAAAATAAGCTCCCTTGCCCCTCATTTGCCTAAAGTCAGGGTGGCTTGGACACCCTTCTTGTGAACCAGGAGTGATCTTTAAGGGTAAAAGAAATTGAAATTAAAGTGTAAAAGTTAAAGTGTAAAAGACCGGGTTTGTAAAGTTTCTAAGATTCAAGGCCTGATTTAAAATGTAAAGGACCAGGTATTGTTAAGTTCCTATGCTACATGAAAAATCTGAAATTCCTGTTACTTGTAGGACAATTTCTGGACTGCCCAGTAAATATTCCCCCTGATCGCCTGGTTGTTTAATAACCTAGGACCCTGTGTGGCTTGGCACATATGCATCGCAGGGCCTAATCTAATCAATTTGAATCTGTACCCCGCTGTAGAACTGACCTATCCCTCCTGCCTGACATGTTCCCACCAATGAATGAACTAATCATGTTTAGGATTTGTTGTTTGATTTTCCCGCAGTGTATGATGATTTGTTAAAAGATACTGTGATATATGTAAAGTCTCGCCCTCCCCAAAAAGTGTACTTAAGCACTGCTCAACCTCAGCTCGGAGATCTGGGCTGCTCTCCCTTCTTAAGTGACCACGGAGCCCTAGCATACTGGATTGGATCCTCAATAAATGTCTTTTGCTGTTGCATGAGCCGTGGTCTCATACATGAACATGAATGAATTTAAGGAGTGTATAATAAGACACATATATTTCATATTTTGAATAATCTATAGAGTGCAGATTTTTCACAAAACACATACAGAGATATTAAAAAGTAGCAATATATATGCCAATCAAAATTCATCATGAAATACATATCATACACAGATCCAAAAATATTTATTTTACTTAACATGGATTTATGTGTAATGTTGTTCAACTAGGAAGCTCACGCATAGGTTGAATTTTCAGTTCCTACAGCGTTTAGGAGGAGTGATCTCTTCTCAAAATTTGTATCTGCAAGTAGGCCACCTCACAATAATGTACGTGTGGTACCAGGTAGGATTCTATTTGTGCATATAAAAATACATGTGCTGAATAGGCAACAGAGAAAGGGAGACTGGAATTCACATATTTGATACCTTTCAAAACACTTGGAGAACTATATCAATTAAAAATTAACCAGATTTTTAACAACTACCCTTTATCATGCAAAAGGCAAGTCCAACTATACACCATGCCTCTTCTGAACTGCTTGTATTTCTATTCTGTTTGGGTTATTTTTCTCCATCATATTAGCATTAGTAGTCAGAGTCTAGTAGGGTATGCGTTAGTGTCATGGATTCAGTAATTCAAATGGAAATAAAGGAAAATGAATCCATTGTGTATGCAAATATGTGCTACAAAAAAACTTTCCACTCTCATTCAGAGCAATGCCTTGACATTACCTTCACCCAAGTAAGACACAATTAGAGGACAAGAGTTAGAAAATCTGTGAATACATATCTGAAATGGAAAATGCTCAGGAGTTCACAAGCTTGGGCATTTTAGAGGAGTTTTCAAACTTAAGGGACAGGATAAACAGTCCAAATTCATGGAACTCTGCTGGCCTAAAGACTTCTTGAGAAACTGCCTCTGAGGTTGGGCACTTGAAATATATGTTGTTGTCAGGAGCTTTAGCTTCCTTTGTAGTGATACCATCAAAGATGGGTCTTCATTTATCTGACCTGGAGGACATGGTTTCTTATTTTCCAAAAGAACATGAGGCAGCAGTGCTCAATTCTTCCTTTGAAGGTAAACTGTGGCCACGGAGGGGTAAGTGTCTCCCCGTCTTGACTGTGAAGCCAATTGGCCATCCTACAATTTTCGTGGTGTTTCTTGCTGCTGCACTGGGCTTTTGGTTTTTCCTTCATGAAATACAAGGAGTTCAACTGGGACACAGTGCTGGAGCGAGTTCTGTCACGTGTGGAGGGTCAGGGTCTACAGGAGAATTCACCAACCAGACTTCTATCCCACATAACTTGCAACATTATCCATAGCAAACTGATTCTGAACATTGTCCTGAAACCTTTACATATAACAAGATGCCTTTACAGATAAGGGTCGGCTAGCTGCACCATGTAAGCCACAAGCCATTTGGAAGTCAATGGCAGACCCAAATGGCTCCACCACTGATGTTTTATCATACACCTGCACACCACAGCTCTGGGCCCACTTCTCAGCAGTCTCCAACTTACTGGCATCTCTGTTCTGCACAATTTTCATGAAATCGAGTCAGTCAAGGCACTGTCTGGTACACTCATGATCAGCAACAAGACATCCAAAGGTTCTCCAGTGCCACCTGGTCAGGGGAATTTCATGGTATTTATAGAGCCATTTTTCAAGGATGAAGTTGGAGGCACTGTGGGTTTCAATTCATTCAGGAACCATTAAATGTTGAGGAAAATCATTTCAATGAAAGCTCTAGAGAACTCTCACAGGTAAGGCTTCCCAAAGAGTGGCCAAAATACACATATATTTCATATTTTGAAAAATCTTGACAGTATATATATATATATATATATATATATATATATATATATATATATATATATATATATATATATACAAACACACACAGACATTAAAAACTAGCAATATATATGCCAATCGAAATTCATCATGAAATATATATCATCCACGTATCCAAAAATATTCATTTTACTGAACATGGATTTATGTATAATGTTGTTCAACTAGGAAGCTCACCCATAGGTTGAATTTTCAGTTCCAACAGCGTTTAGGAGGAGTGAACTTTTCTCACAATTTGTATCTGCCAAGTCAGCCACCTCACAAGAATATATGTGTGATACAAGGTACAATTCTATATGTGCATATAAAAATACATGTGCTGAATAGGATACAAAGAAATGGGGGAGACAGGAATTCACATATTTGATAAGTTTAAAAATACATGGACAACTCTTTCAACAAAAAATTGACTAGATTTAAAACTCCTTCCCAATATAATGGAAAAGTTAATTCAATGGTACACCATGCCTCCTCTGATATGTTTGTATTTCTGTTCTGTTTGGGTTATTTTTCTCCATTACGTTAGGATTAGTTGTCAGAGTCTTGTAGGGTATGGGTTAGTTTCAGGGATTCAGTATTTCGAAAGGAAAATTGGAAAATGAATCCAATGTGTATGCAAATATGTGCTACACAAAATCTTCCGACTCTCATCCACAACAATGCCTTGACCTTAAGTTCGTCCCAAGTAACACATATAGAGGAGATGAGTAAGAAAATCTGTGAATACATATCTGGAATTTAATATGCTCAGGAGTTCACAAACTTGCAGGTAGAAGGCGAGATTCCAAAAGTAAGGGACAATGTAAACACTCCAAAAACATGGAGCTCTGCTAGCCTAAAGGCTTGTGGAAAAACTGGCTCTGATGTTGGGCTCTTGAAATATATGTTGTTGTCAGGAGCTTTAGCTTTTTTTGTAGTGAGACCATAAAAGCTGGGTCTGCATCTATGTGACCTGGAGGAGATGCTTTCTTATTTACCAATGATCATGAGGCAGCATTGCTGAATTCTCTCTTTCAGGGTCAACTGTGGCCACTTTGGACTAAGTGTCTCCTCATGTGGACTGTGAAACCATTTGATCATCCTCCAATTTTTGTGATACTTTTTGCTGCTACACTGGGAGTTCAGTATTTGCTTCACGAAATACAAGGAGTTCACCTGGGACACAGTGCTGGAGGGAGTTCTGTCACGTGTGGTGGGACAGGGTCTGCAGGAGAATGCACAAACCAGGCTTCTGTCCAACATAGCTTGACCCCTTGACCATAGGAACCTGATTCTGAACATTACCCTGAAACTTACCCATATAACAAGAATCATTTACATATAAGGGTCTGCTGGCTGCACCATGTCAGTCACAAGCCATTTGGAAGCCATTGGGAAATCCACATGGAAGCACCAGAGATGTTTTATCTCACACATGCCCACCTTTGCTCTAGGCCCACTATTCAGCAGGCTCCAACTTACTGGAATCTCTGTTCTACACCATTTTCGTGAAACCCAGCCAATCAAGGCACTGTCTGGTACCCTCATGATCACCAACAGGATATCCAATGGTTCTCCAGTGCCTCCTGGATATGGGAATTTCAAAAATTTCATGGTATTTATCGAGCCCATCTTTCAAGGTTGAAGTTGGAGGCACTGAGTGTTTCATTTAATTCGGTAACCATTAAATGGTGAAGAAGCTCATTTCAAAGAAAGATCTGGAGAACTCTCACTGCCAAGACTTCCCAAAGAGTGGCCAAAAGGCCACATGAAGCCAGGCCCATTGAGGTCTACAATGTGAAGTGCATTTGTGTTTTGACTCTCAACTATTGCTGCCAAGTGTTTCAGAATAAAATTATGTGATACCTTGGCTGAGATTCCCAGTGCTCTGTGGAAAGCCACACTGGGAATAGATCTCAATTTCCAATGGTGACTCTCATGTGTGGCCTCCTAATATCCCAACACAATTCATGGCAATACTTCTCTGAGGTCAGTTCCAGGACTCAGTCTCTATAGGGTATCACACCAGAGTTCAAGCCCAGGTGGACCCAGTCATCGCTTCCAACTTCCACACAAATAACCACAATTAAAACCAAAACACTCCCACATGGCCCTCATCTTCTTCCATATAGACACTCCTCATAACCTCTGGCTGGATGTTTCCATGAGGGGCGCAGCCCAACACAGAGTCCAAATAACCTCGCTTGCCCGTCATTTTCCTAAAGGCAGGGTGGCCTGTACACCCTTCCTGTGAACCACAAGGGATCAAAAATGCCTTCCTTTAATACTGCTCTGCTTCTCCAATTTGAGGCCTACTGACTGTCAGGTATAGATTCTTTATGTGATTTGGAGTCATGAGAAAACACAAGCATGTATGGGATAGCCTTTGCAGGGCTTAGAAGAACTCATTTGATTCAAAGGATCTCTATTCTCACTTGATGGTCGTCAGGAACCTAAGAGAGGAAGGCGAGAGACTTCATCAACAATTACTGATCTTTTTCCCATTTTGGTTTTGGATGCACACATGGGATCATTCTTTAGATGCATCAGGTGCTGAGAACCTAAGCCACAGCCTCACACAGGGCCAAGAGACTGATTCCGACACATCCATTTCCAAAGGAATTAACAAAGAGCCACAGGTGATGCCCATTTATTTCCATTTTAAAACTGTTTTCTTCAGGCTTCACAAAGCGGTGTCTTGAGGCCAAGACCTTCCTCACATTCAGGGGAAGAGATGAATTGGTTAGCAAAAAACCCAAAGCAGAGTTTCTCCACTGAGGCTTTCCTGGTCACACTGATATCTGAGTTTTTTGAGATGCTAGCCATTCCCTTTAGCTATCCATTACATGGCCTTGTCACAGAGCTTGGAGGTGGTACATATCTTGGACACAAAACCATGAGCCTATTCTGGAGAGTGGCCAGAATCAGGAAGAAAACAGGAACTTAGGAAATTAGTAGGTGTTGCCCATCCATAAGGGAAGCCACAGTCCATTCATGAATTGGGCAGAATGAATGCTGGGTAGGTTTCTACTAAACAGGACACATCCATTGATGAATTCTCTTTTCAAATGTCTACAACCACAGACACAGTGGGATACACAGACATAGAAACACTCACTTTGTGAAACGACTTACTAGGAACAGTCCACTCCAAACCAAACAACCGCCTTTTTTACCTATTCTCAGAAAATGAGACAAAACCACAAACTCACACCCACACCCACAAAGGCACCTCCTTCCCCCAAAGAGGACTGTGACTATCCGGAGTGTCCTCTGACTTGTGAGCCTTATTATGTTCCCTGAAATGTTCTGTCCTGTCTCAGATCTGGTCTTTTTGGCCAAATCTGTGAAGTGGTCAGGAGCCAGCTGTGAGCAACTTCCTGCTTTCTCAGGAAAGGCCCCTCTTCTGAGCTCTCCTGAAATTTGGCCATTCTCACATCAGTAGGTACCAAGAAAGACTGACTCTGTTCTTGGTAAATCCACATAAGTGAGCCCACTGGGAATGGTACTGGGACTGCCTCTGGTAGCCTGGCTTCCTGGATCCCAAGTTCAGAGAGTTCTATCACCAAAGAAGTGAGGAAGGTCACCTCCTTTGTGAACTGAATGAGGTCACTGCTTTGGAAACCACTTTGTCCTAAAATTTGCTTCCAAGGTTCCCATGAGATGGAGGCTGCCCCTATTTCCTGTGATACGTTCACAACTGAGGATTGTATATCAACCATAGGCAGCCGGGAACAGCTGTCTACACTGGACTGGTTTGGTCCATCTTCTCTACATTAAGAAGAGTGAGTCTTATTCTGACACATCCCTTCATCCTGACCGGGTTGTTTGCCATGGAAGATGACTTTTGGTCTCTCAGGTCCTTCATAGCTGCCTACATCTTCTCCAGGGATCATTTCTGCATGGAACTTTGAGGTTCTCAGCAGGTGGAAGATCCCCTACACTCCTGTATTGGAAGACTAATTCTGTCCCTCCTCTTCTGTAAAGTTAGATTGAGGAAACATTGTATGGTTAAGGTTAATAACAGCTTCCATTTGGGTTACGAATCATTCTCTTGGATGAATAATGGTATTGGAATTTTGCTATATTTTCAAGAATATATAGGTGAAATATAAGTATGAAAAAAGAAATCTAGGTAATTTTTGAAGCACAGAAGGGAATTGGCCCCACTATTGGGATTCTTAGCTTTGAATTATGTTCTGCACAGGTGTCTCAGATTAATTGATATACAATGGCATAGGACCTTGTCTTTTGGATGATTGAATGTCGAAGAGAAAATCCAGTCCAAAAGGGATAGTTGGTGGATTAGGAAGATATTCGGTAGATTTAGAATGAAGAGTGTGTATAGCATTTGGACCAAAAGATCTTTAGCAATAGGGTTTTGGGTAGAGAGTGAAAGTAAATGTCAGCACATGTGAAGAGTCAGTCATAATGATGAACTGGGGAAAAAATACAAGAAATCAGATTTCAATAGAGACATTAGGAAATCAGGCAAAGTATAAAGTGAGTGATAGGATTAGACATTTTCAACAGGGTTGAGGTTGAATATGTAATTTCAGGAAGAAACAAATATGTAGTCACCAATAGGATTCACTTTTGAGAGCATTAGGCAACCTGCACATGGATTTTTTTTTAATCCATGCTCACTTTCCATTTAGGATTTGGTACAATCATAAGTGTGACCTTGCTTTTTGTTTCCACAATATTACTGTGATTAATGTATATATAGATCAGGTGACATGAGTATTTCTTCCACCATTTCTGGGAGCAATATTTTGAAGACATATAATTTAGTATTGTGGGTACAAATAGGTATACTCTGTGTTATATGAATATAAAGATAATGCATGAATAGACCATACTGTGAATAAATAATATAACTGGTTCCAAATTTAAATAATGGATTGAATTGATATCTGAATATATATTGGAAATCTTATATTGATATTCAAACAATCATTCCAACCAGTTATACATCTAATGGTAATATCACTGTTATGGTTTATCATGAAGTGTGTGTGAGCTTTGCTTCTAAAATGATTATGGAAATTGAAAATAATGTGCTTGGAAAGAAGTCTCATTAAAAGAGCAGTCAAGAAACCTGGGGGAATACATATGTTCTGAAGCAGGAAGTAATTGAAAGTGAAAAAAATGCCTATAAATTTGTGAATTTGTGAATGAAATATGTATTCTATTATGTGCAAAAACTGAAGAAATATTAATGTACCAGTTTTGAATAAAAATGAACGTCAAAATACATATCATGTCCCATAGGAATCTACTTGCATTGATGTTAAACTGAGTCATTTACTATAGCAATATTAGGATTTGTATGCACCATTCACTGAAGTTAGTTTTCAGTATTAGGAAACAAATATGTATTTCAGGTGGATTAATATTTCTGAGAACATTCTTATGAAAAGTTGAATATAAATCCACATTCATGAACATCAATGAATTTAGGGAGTATATAATAAGACACATACATTTCATATTTTGAAAAATCTGGAGAGTTTATACATATATATATGCACACACACACACACACACACACATGTATACATTAAAAAGTAGCAATATATATGCCAATCGAAATACATCATGAATTATATATCATCCACAAATCCAAAAATCTTCATTTTTCTGAGCATCGATTTATGTATAATGTTGTTCAAGTAGGGAGCTCACCCATAGTTTGAATTGTAAGTTCCAACAGCATTTAGGAGGAGTGATCCCTTCTCACAATTTGTATTTGCAAAGTCAGCAACCTCACAAGTATGTACATGTGATACCAGGTAGGATTCTATATGTGAATATAAAAATGCATGTGCTGAATAGGGTACAGAGAAATGGAGACAGGAATTCTCATATTTGTTAACTTTAGAAACACATGGAGAAGGGAGGGGCAGAGCCGCCAACCGCGCCTGTAAGGTAGGCGGACCTGCGAGCCACCCGTAGAACAGGCCTAGCGGCCCTGTGAGCCAACCGTAGAACAGGCCTAGCGGCCCGCCATCGTGAAAGACACATCACCCTGGTTGGGGATTGGGCATAGCCACTGCACGCCTGCAAGGAACGCGGACATGCGACCCACAGGCAGAACAGGCCCAGACACCCGCGGAGGGGCAGAGACACCCATTGCGACTTCAAGATAGGTGAACCTGCGACCCACCAGCTGAAGCGGCCCAGCTGCCTTCAGAGGGGCAGAGCCAGCCCCCGTGCCTGCGAAGTAGGTGGACCTGCGAACACCGACAGACCAGGTGCTAGGCCCCGCTAGGGTGCTAGACACATAACCAGGTTTGGGGAGGGGCCGAGCCGCTGCCGGTGCCTGCAAAGCAGGTAGACCTCTCACCCAGAGGCAGAACAGACCCAGCGACCTACCAGCGTGGTAGACACATCGCCCCGGTTTGGGGGGGGGCAGAGATGCCACTCACGCCTGCAATGTAGACAGCCCTGCAACCCACAGACAGAAGAGGCCCAGCGGAGCGCGGATGGGCAGAGCCGACGCCTGTGCCTGCAAGGTAGCTGGACCTGTTACCCACTGGCTGAACAGGACCAGCACCCACAGAGGGGTAGATCAACTGCCCGCTCCTGCAAGGTAGGCGGACCAGCTACCAAGAGGCAGAACAGGCCCAGCGGCGTGCTGGTGTGGTAGGCACATTGCCCCAATTGGAGGAGGGGCAGAGCCGCTGCTTACGCCTGTGAGGGAGACTTTCTAAGAATACAATAGCAATATAAACATTTAGGGGTAAAATTCAATAACACAAAAGTTTCACCAAGCCGAAAAAAACGTGAACAGTAGGGAAAGACAAGGAAAGAAAGGACCACAAGCAACGCAGGTCAACTCAACATTAGAAGAGGTAATATCTGCAGCATATGGAATGTCAGATAAAGAATCAGGATATACTTGCTTCAGATGATCTGAAGTCTCCAGGGAGACATTAGACAGCAAAATCAGACAATGAAAGATCACTTTGACAATGAATTACATAAACAAATCCAAGAAGCAAAAGATCAACTATACAGGGAGATAGAGGTTATAAAAAACACACAAACAGAAATCATAGAAATGCAGGAAGCAATAAACCAACTTAAAAACTCAATTGAGAATACTACCAGCAGAATAGATCACTTAGAAGATAGAACATCAGACAATGAAGACAAAGTATTTCAACTTGAAAAGAACATAGAAAGCTCAGCAAGACTGTTAAGAAACCATGAGCAGAACATCCAAGAAATATGGGATAACATGAAGAGACCAAACTAAAGAGTAATTGGGATACAGGAAGGTATACAGGTCCAAACCACAGGATTGAGCAATCTATTCAATGAAATAATATGAGAAAACTTTCCAGACATGAAGAATGAGACAGAATCCCAAATCCTAGAAGCCTACAGGATGCCAAATGTGCAAAATCATAAGAGATAAACACCGAGACATATTATAATGAAGATTCCAAACATACAGAATAAAGAGAGAATTTTAAAAGCTACAAGAGAAAGGAAGCAGATTTCATTTAGGGGTAAACCAATCAGGATAACAGCTGATCTTTCAACACAGACTCTGAAAGCTAGAAGATCCTGGAATAACATTTTTCAATCACTGAAAGAAATTGGGTTCCAACCAAGAATTGTGTATCCAGCGATTTTAAGCTTCAGGATGGAAGATGAAATTAAAACCTTCCATGATAAACAAAAGTTAAAAGAATTTGCAGCTAGAAAACCATCTCTTCAAAAGATCCTTGGCAAAACATTATAGGAAGACCAAATGGAAAATAACAATGAAAATCAACAGTGAGAGGTAGTACAGTAAAGGGGCGAAAAATAATCAAAGAGAAAAACAAACCATGTTTAGTAACATAAATAAACAAATATGGCTGGAAGAACAACCCATATTTCAAAAATAACCCTAAATGTTAATGCCTTAAACTCACCAATTAAGAGACACAGGCTAGTAGAATGGATCACGAAAGAAGACCCAAAAATTTTCTGCCTACAGGAGACACATTTGATAGGAAAAGAAATATATAGACTAAAGGTGAAAGGTTGGGAGAAATCATATCACTCATATTGACTTCGGAAACAAGCAGAAGTGTCCATACTCATATCAAATAAAATAGATTTCATGACAAAGTTAATCAAAAGGGATAAAGAGGGACACTACATATTGCTCAAGGGAACCATACACCAACAAGACATAACAATCATAAATATATGTGCCCCAAACAATGCTTCAGCTATGTTAATCAAACAAACTCTTCTCAAGTTCAAGAGTCTGGTAGACCACCATACAATAATCATGGGAGATTTCAACACACCTCTCTCACTACTGGACAGATATTCCAAACAAAAGTTGAATTAGGAAACTATAGAACTCAATAACACAATTAATAACCTAGACTTAATTAACATATATAGAATATACCACCCAACATCAAGCAATTACACTGTTTTCTCAGCAGCACATGGATACCTCTCAAAAATAGATCATATATTATGTCACAGAACAACTCTTAGACAATATAAAGGAGTATAGATAATACCAGGCATCTTATCTGATCGTAAAATGGAATGAAACTGAAAATCAACAATAAAAGAAGGAAGGAAAATTCATGCATCACTTGGAGAATGAACAATATGTACTGAATGATCAATGGGTTATTGAAGACATCAAGGAGAAAAATAAAAAAAATTCTTAGACATAAATGAAAAAGACAGACAGAACATATCAGAATCTATGGGACACATTGAAAGCAGTTCTAAGTGGAAAATTCATTGCTTGGAGTTCTTTTCTTAAAAAAAGAAAAAAAAAAACAACAACAAATAAATGATCTCATAGTTCATTTCAAAATCCTAGAAAAAGAAGAGCAAAACAACAGAAAAAGAAGTAGAAGGCAAGAAATAATTAAAATCAGAGCTGAAATTAATGAAATCGAAACAAAAGAAACAATTGAAAAAATTGAAAATACTAAAAGTTGAAAAATTAATAAAATTGACAGACTCTTAGCCATGTTAATGAAGAGAAGAAGAGAGGGAACTCAAATTACTATCATAAGGGATGAAAAAGGCAATATCACAACAGACACTTCTGAAATACAGAAGATAATCAGAAATTATATTAGAAGATAGTGAAGGCATCAATAAATTTCTTAAGTCATATGATCTGCCCAGATTGAGTCAGGAGGATATAGACAACCTAAGCAGACCAATATCAATTGAGAAAATAGAAGAAACCATCCAAAGACTACCAACTAAGAAAAGCCCAGGACTGAATGGGTATACAGCAGAGGAGGCCAATATCACCCTGATTCCTAAACCAGACAAAGACCCTTCAAAGAAACAAATGTACAGACCAATCTCTCTAATGAACCTAGATGAAAAAATCCTCAATAAAATTCTGCCGAATCAGAAACAAAAACATATTTAAAAAATTGTGCAACATGATCAAGTAGGATTCATTCCTGGGATACAAGGCTGGTTCAATATACGGAAATCAATAAATGTTATTCACCACATCAATAGACTTAAAAATAAGAACCATATGATCACCCCAATAGATGCAGAAAAAGCATTCAATAAAGTACAGCATCCCTTTATGTTTAAAACTCTAGAAAAACTGGGATAACAGAAACATACCTCCATATTGTAAAAGCAATCTATGCTAAGCCTCAGGCTAGTATCATTCTGAATTGAGAAAAAATTGAAGGCATTCCCTCTAAAATCTGGAACAAGACAGGGATGCCCTCTCTCACGATTTCTGTTCAACATAGTTCTCGAACACTGGCCAGAGCAATTAGACAAATGAAAGAAATTAAAGGCATAAAAATAGGAAAAGAAGAACTTAAATTATCACTATTTGCAGATGACATGATTCTATATCTAGTAGACCCAAAAGGGTCTACAAGAAACTATTAGAGATAATACATGAATTCAGCAAAGTGGCATGATATAAAATCAACAATAATAAATCAAAAGCATTCCTGAATATCAGCAACAAATCCTCTGAAACGGAAATGAGGACAATCACTCCATTGAGAGTATCCTCAAAAAAAATAAAATAAAATATTTGGTTATCAACGTAACAAAAGATGTGAAAGACTTACACAATGAAAACTACAGAACCCTAAAGAGAGAAATAGAAGAAGATCTTACAAGATGGAAAAATATACCCTGTTCATGGACAGGCAGAATTAACATCATCAAAATGGCGATATTACCAAAAGTTTTCTCTAGGTTTAATGCAATGCCAATCAAAATCCCAACGGCATTTCCTGTAGAAATAGATAAAACAATTATGAAATTCATATGGAATAATACAAGACCCAGTATAGCAAAGACAACTCTAAGCAGGAAGTGTGAATCAGGCGGTATAGCGATACATGTCCTCAAACTATACTACGGAGCAATAGTAACAAAAAGAGCATGGTACTGGTACCAAAACTGGCGGGTGGACCAATGGTACAGAATAGAGGATACAGAGATCAATTCACAAAATTACAGCAATCTTATATTTGATAAAGGAGCTAAAAGCATAAACTGAAGGAAGGATAGCATCTTCAACAAATGGTGCTGGAAAAACTGGAATTACATATGTAAGAAAATGAAACTGAATCCCTTTCTCTCGCCATGCACAAAAGTTAACTCAAAATGGATCAAGGAGCTTGATATCAAATCAGCGACACGGCATCTGATAGAAGAAAACTTTGGCTATGATCTACATACTGTGGGGTCAGGCTCCAAATTCCTCAATAGGACACCCATAGCATAAGAGTTAATAATTAGAATCTACAAACAGGACTTACTCAAACTAAATAGATTTTTCTCAGAAAAAGAAACAATAAGAGAGGTAAAAAGGGAGCCTACATCCTGGGAACAAATCTTTACTCCTCACACTTCAGATAGAGCCCTAATATCCAGAGTTATACAAAGAACTCAAAAAATTAAACAATAAGCAAATGAATTACCCAATCAACAAATGGGCCAAGGACCTGAACAGACACTTCTCAGAGGAGGACATACAATCAATCAATAAGTACATCAAAAAATTCTCACCATCTCGAGCATTCAGAGAAATGCAAAACAAACCCACCCTAAGATACCATCTCACTGCAGTAAGCTTGGCAGCCATTATGAAGTCAAACGACAACAAGTGCTGGCGAGGATGTGGGAAAAAGGGTACACCTGTACATTGCTGGTGGGACTGCAAATTGGTGCAGCAAATTTGAAAAGCAGTATGGAGATTTCTTGGAAACTTGGGAATGGAACCGCCATTTGACCCAGCAATTCCCCTTCTCAGTCTAATCCCTATAGACCCAAAAAGTGCATGCTACAGGGACACTGATAAATCTATGTTCATAGCAGCACAATTCACAATAGGAAGACTGTGGAACCAACCTAGATGCCCTTCAATAGATGAATGGATTAAAAAAAATGTGACATTTATACACAATGGAGTATTACTCTGCATTAAAAAATGACAAAATCATACAATTTGCAGAGAAATGGATGGCATTAGAACGTATTATGCTACGTGAAGATAGCCAATCACTAAAAAACAAATGCCAAATGTTTTCTTTGATATAAGGAGAGTAACTAAGAACAGAGTTGGGAGGAAGAGCATGAGAAGATGATTAATATTAAACAGGGGTGAGAGGTGGGAGGGAAAAGGAAAGAGAAGGAAAATTACATAGAAATGGAAGGAAACCCTCATGGTTATACAAAATTAAATACAAGATGAAGTGAGGTGAAAGGGGACAAAAACAAGTGGAAGAAATGAATTACAATAGATGGGGTAGAGAGAGAGGATTGGAGGGGAGGGGATGGGAGATAGTAGAGGACAGGAAAGGCAGCAGAATACAACAGACACTAGTATAGCAATATGTAAAATAGTGGATGTGTAACTGATGAGATACTGCAATCTGTATACGAAGAAAAATGGAATTTCATAACCTACTTGAATCAAAGTGTGAAATATGACATGTCAAGAACTATGTAATGTTTTGTAGAACCAACAATAAATATTAAAGGAAAAAAAACACATGGAGAACTATTTCAATGAAAAATTGACTAGGTTTATAACACCTACACTTTATCATGCAAAAGGCAAGTCCAACTATACACCATGCCTCTTCAGAAGTGCTTGTATTTCTATTCTGTTTGGGTTATTTTTCTTCATCATATTAGGATTAGTAGTCAGAGTTTGGTAGGGTACGCGTTAGTGTCAGGGATTCAGTCTTTGGAATGGAAAATTGGAAAATGAATCCAATGTGTATGCAAATATGTGCTACACAAAAATCTTCCCACTCTCATCCAGAACAATGCCTTGACGTTACCTTCACGCCAAATAAGAAACAATTAGAGGAGAAGAGTTAGAAAATCTGTAAATACATATCTGGAATGGAAAATATTCAGGAGTTCACAAACTTGGAGGTGGTAGAGGAGTATCCCAAAGTAAGGGACAGGGTAAACACTCCACAAACATGGAGGTCTGCTGGCCTAAAGACTTCTAGAGAAACTGCCTCTGAGGATGGGCACTTGAAATATATGTTGTCAGTAGCTTTAGCTTCCTTTGTAGTGAGATCATCAAAGCTGGGTCTGCATCTATGTGACCTGGAGGACATTCTTTCTTGCTTTCCAATACACATGAGGCAGCAGTGCTGAATTCTCTCTTCGTATGTAAACTGTGGCCACTGGGGTCTAAGTGTCTCCCTGTGTGGACTGTGAAGCCTTTTGTTCATCCTCCATTTTCGTAGAGTTTCCTGCTGCAGCACTGAGAGTTTGGTATTTGCCTCACAAAATACAAGGAGTTCAACTGGAACACAGTCCTGGAGGGAGTTCTGTCATTTGTGGTTTTTCAGGGTCTACAAGAGAATGCACCAACCAGGCTTCATTCCCACATAACTTGCCCCTTTCTCCATAGCAACCTGATTCTGCACATTGCCCTGAAAACTATCCATTTAACAAGACACCTTTACATATAAGTGTCTGGTCACTGCACCGTGTCAGTGACAAACCATTTGGAAATCAATGGCAAAACCACATGGCGCAACCACAGATGATTTATCACACACCTGCACACCACAGCTCAGGGCCCACTACTCAGGAGGGTCCAACTTAATGGCATCTCTGTTCTACACCATTTTCATAAATCCCAGTCAATCAAGGCACTGTCTGGTACACTCATGATCAGCAAGAGGTGCTGACAATTTAAGCCACAGCCTCACACAGGGCCCAGAGTCTGATTCAGACATAACCATTTCCAAAACAATTCATCAAAGAGGCACAGGTGATGCCCATTCATTTCCATTTGAAAATTGTTTTCTTCTGGCTTTATAAAGGGGTGGCCTGAGGCAAAGAGGTTCCTGACATTCAGGGCAACAGAACAATAGTTAAGCAAAAGGCCCTAAGCCAGGTTTCACCATAGAGACTTTCCTGGTCACACCAATATCTGAGTTTTCTGGTGTGCTCGCCATTCCTTTCAGCTAACTAGTACATGGCCATGTCACAGAGCTTGGAGGTGGTACATATCTTGTACAAAAAAACATGAGCCTTTCTGGAGAGTTGCCAGAATTCAGGAAGAATTCAAGAACTTAGGATGATACTAGGTGTTGCCCATGGATAAGTCAAGCCTCAGTCCATTCATTAATTGGGCAGGATGAATGCTGTGAAGCTTTCTACTAGACAGGACACACCCATTGAGCCATTTTCTTTTCTAATATCTACAACTAAGGACACAGTGGGATACACAGACATAGAAACAGTCTCCTTGTCAGATGACTTACTAGAAACAGTCCACTCCAAACCAAACAAACCTCCTTTTTTACCTATTCTCAGATTATGAGACAAATCCACAAACTGACATCCACACACACAAAGTCACCTCCTTCCCCAAGTATGTCTGTGACTATCTGGAGTGTCCTCTGACTAGTAGGCCATAGAATGTTCCCCAGAAATGGCCGGTCCTGTCTCAGATCTGGTCTCCTTGGCCAATTCTGTGAAGTTTTCAGGAGGCAGTGGTGAGCCATTTCCTGCCCTCTCAGGAAAGGACCCTCTTCAAAGCTTTCTTGGCATTTGGCCACCCTCACATCAGTAGGTACCAAGAAAGACTGAGTCTTTACTTGGTAAATCCAAACAAGTGAGCCCACTTGGACTGGGACTGGTACTGGCTCTTGGTGCCTGGCTTCCTGGATCACAAAATTCAGAGAGTTCCATCATGAAAAAAGTGAGGTGAGGTCACTTTCTTCAGAAAATGAATGAGGCCACTGTCTTGGCGACCACTTTGTCCTAACAGTTTCTTCCTAGTGTCTCAGGAAAAGGAGGCTGCCTCTATTTCCTGTGACACTTTCACAAGTTAGAATGGTATAGAAACATAGGCACCTGGGAACAGCTCTCCACACATGCCTGGTTTCATACATCTTTCCTACATTAAGAAGAGATAGGATGATTCAGACACATCCTTTCATCCTGATCGGGTTGTTTGCAAAGGAAGATGACTTTTGCTGTCTCAGGTCCTTCATAGCTGCCTACGTCTTCTCCAGGGATCATTTCTGCATGGATTTTGAGGTACTCAGCAGGTGGAAGATCTCCTAACTTCCTGTATTGTAATACTAACTTTGTCCCTGCTCTTCTGTAAAGTGAGATTGAGTGAACAATCTCAGTTTACAGAATGGTTAGGGTTAATAGCATGTTCGATTTGGGTTATGAATCATTTTGCTGGATGAATAATGATATTGGGAACCTGTGATATTTACAAGAACATGGAGGTGAAATATAAGTATGAAAACAGAAATCTAGGTAATATTTGAAGCCCAGAAGGACTTTGGGCCCTTGATTGGGATACTTAGCTTAAATTATGTTCTGTGTGACCTTTGCATTTTGTGTCCAGAATATTAGTGTGATAATATGTATATGTAGCTAAGGTGACATGAGTATTTCTTTCACCATTTCTGTGAGCAATATTTTGAAAACTTATAAATTAGTACTGGGGATACTATTAGGTTTACCCTGTTTTGATGAATATAGAGATGATGCATTAATAGACCATACTGTGAATAAATTATATAACTGGTTCCAAATTTAAATAATGGATTGTATTGATATCTGAAAATATATAGAAAATCTTATATTGATATACATACATTCATTCCAAGCAGTTATATATCTAATTGTAATGTTAGGGTTATCATTTATCATGAATAGTGTGTGAGTTTTGCCTCAAAAATGATTATGGAATCGAAAATAATATGTTTAGAAAGAAGTCTAGTAAAAAGACCAGTCAAGAAACATGGAGGAACATATGTCTTCCGAAGGAGGAAGTGATTGAAAGTGAACCAAATGTTTATAAATTTGTGAACTTGTGAATGAAAGGAAATATCTTATGATGTCCATGAACTGAAGAAATAATAACATACCAGGTTTGAATAAAAATGAACTTTAACAAACACAATAGAGACATTAGGAATTCTGGCAAAGTATAGTTCGCAGTGAAAGGTTAATAAAATAAGTACTTGTCACTTCCTGTTTTTCTGTATGTTTAACAAAACACTTTTGAAATATTGAGAACTGTTTGCTAATCTTATTCCCAGAATGTGCTGTCCCCAATTGCCAAACTGCAGAATGTACTCCCTCAACCGGTTGCACGCAAACCGCTCACTCGCCCGGACCCATCAATAAACTTACCCCCCTGCCCTGTCCAAGGAAAATATATAAGCTCTGCTTAAGCTGTTCTCTGGGCTCTCTGCTCTATTCAAGTGAGCTCTGAGCCCCAGCAAGATGGACCCCCAATAAACCCTTTGCTTTTGCATGAGACAGTCTCTTGGTGGTCTCTTCCCCCGATTGTCACCGGACCTTTACATATGGAGGTTCCACTGAGATCCGGCAGCGGTGGACAAGAGACCCCAACGAACTCCTCTCAGGGTAAGTAAGGTGCCTCTTTCTGGTCAGGTTTCAGGTCAGGGCTTGGCAAAATGGATGTCAATGAAGAGCGTGAGCTCTCTCCAACGATGGCTGACAGTTATGTCACAGAGCCACAGGCCAAGTCCCTGGGTGACGTCATAGAGGACTCAGAAAATTGAGGAACAATAGTCTCCATGACTCAGTGATATTTTGTTTCAGATTCGTTATTGCCAACCGATCGGGTACTGCCAACTACTAAGACCTGGTGTCAGTGTTGGACTTCCATATCCTGTCTTTATTGTCTTGTCTTGTCTGTGTCGTGTGTTGTTGCTTTTACTGTTTGTGTATCTTTCATTATGGGACAGAGCACTTCAATGCCTCTGTCTCTGACCCTTGATCACTGCACCAAAGTTTGCTTAAGGGATCAGAATCTTTCTTTTTTAGCAAAACGCTGGACCTGGCAGACTCTCTGTGCCTCAGAATGGCTCACCATTGGATTTGGATGGACCCTAGAAGGATCTTTCTACTTCCCACTAATTTAAAAAGTCAGAGATATTGTCTTTCAGCCAGGACCACACAAATACCTGTGAAGACAGATGGCCACTGCCTACCAACCCGGGGACGAGGGGAATCAACATCAATATCAAGAAAGAGACTTGTGTACATTAGACGACATCAGGTGTCATCCATGGAACCCCGCTGAAAGGGACCATAGAAGGTGCTACTTATAACACCTACAGAAGTAAAGGTAGACAGAATCACTTCCTGGATCCATACCTCTCATCTCAAGCCTGTGCCCTGTCCAGACTCTGGCTGGAAACTGTAAAAGACAGGTAACCCTTTCAAATTGTGTATTTGCCTTGTCAATAAGGCTATAGACTCTCCCCTTGACCACCAGTAGTCCTAACCCTCATCAGCCCATTCAGCAGCAATGGCTGATCACAAATCTTACTGGACAAGAAGTATGGTCTATCTCGCATACCGCCCACTTAAGGACATGGTCGCCATCTCTCCACAGAGACATTTGTCAGCTGGCTATAGGTCTTTTCCATTGGGATATCCCTGATGAAGTGGATCCCACTAAAATTCCATTAAATCCCTTCTCTACCATAGATAATGGAAACAAATATTATGGATGTAGGGACACGCGAGCCAGATGCAGTTTGGCTAGCCTAGATTACTATGTTTGCCTGGCGGACTATCAAAGCCACAAACAGTCACGGCTGTGTTGGGGGGAAGCCGACTTCTTCTGTAAGTCATGGGGATGTGAGCATTCAGGGACTGCTTGATGGAACCCAAACTCCTCATCAAATTCTGTACACAGCATTGGCCATATCCAATTAGATAACCAAAATTGATAGCCCCCAGAGGGGTCTCTAGATCCTCAAATTCTGCGTGACCTTTTTAACTTTTGCAAGTGCTCAAAAGTGTGAAAGGAGATTCCCCTATGTGGAGGCCTTTTCCCTCCTTTGCTCACATCCTGAACTATGCTTCTCCAATAGATCCTCACCCTCAGCCATCTGCTCCATACTCTCTGCTCTTACTCTCACCTAAGCAACCTGATTTCTCCCCTCCAATTACTAGATCAAAAACCCAAACCTCCGCCCATTCTATGACCATTGCCCCCTTGTTAAGGTAGCAGGTACTGAGGTACACCTTAACCCACTCACTCCTCTCTTCTCTTGTCATTGCCTGCACCAGGTCCCACCAGGTCCTCTTACTAGCTAACACAAATCTCAAACCAGCTGAGGAGAGCCCTCAGACCCTTATCGAAGATGTAATGTAAATGGCCTTTAAAGTTGCTTTGTCATCACTGAAAACAGGTTACTAAGTATTTAAAGTCCCTCACAGGCTTTTGATGATACTAACTCCCATCTTACCCTCTGCTCTACCTGTTGTACTGCTCAAGATTTGTTCCTAGAAAAATCCAAAACCCCTTTCCCATTATTCTTTTACATCTCTCCTACCTCATTATCAGATCCACGGAGCTGCTCACAGCCACGCCTTCCCCGTCTTCCCCCTCTGTACCAGGCCCACAGAAATGTCTTAACTGACCTTCTCCAGAAATCTTCAACATAGCTGAATTTAGGACTTTCAGAAAAAGAGTCCCTATAAAAAATTTCTAAGTACATAAACTTCCTCTTTTCCTGTTGCCCTATTCTACTTGGCCACTGGCTAAAAAAATCAGCAATCCTAAGCTAGACACCACCTTACTAGTTTTTCACAAAATATGTGAACAAGGCCTTGGCCTTGAGCTGAGGCTTCACAGAGATGGCTACATTTGTAAGATAAAGAAGTTACCAACTGGGCTCCATGGTAACAGTTGGGAGGGGGAAAAAATAAAGGGAATATAATGCTCTCCCTCACCCAGGTGTCCTTGAAAAGTTAACTTTCCCACAACAGAGGAAAAAAACAGAATTCAAACTGCTTTTTGTGAACTGCTTAAGACTGTGAACTTCTGAGCCCCTTCCCTTATATGTTGGGTACAAAATTCTGAAAGTACCTAAACTTGGGGTTCCGGGGATTTAATTGATTACAACAGAAGTAATGCCCTCTGAATCTGGTTGCAAACAAATAGGACTGTTTTCCTGTCCTTGGTACTATCTTAGGTGCCTTGCCTTGTCCGTCCCTACAACAGTATAATTCTATATACTTAAAACATTGTTTATGTTTTCATGAAGTGGTCAACAGATGTGATTAATTGTGTAGTTGTGCAAATGTTTCCCAGAGTGCTCTATCAACACAGGTTCATTTGAAGATCAAATAGGGGGGGCATAAAACCTAGTTCCACTGGGAACATATATCACTCACTTTTGCGATCCTATTAGGAATACATGTTGCTGCAAGGGTGGGCACAAGAACCACTGCCTTGGTCCATGGGACAAAACAAATGACCCAAATAGAAGCAGCTATAGACCAAAACTTAAAGATATTAGAAACCTCCATAACAGCATTGCAGGAATCTTTAACCTATCTCTCTGAAGTTGTTTTACAGAACAGTCGAGGATTGGAACTCCTCTTCATGTGAGAAGAGGGCCTTTGTTTTGCATTGATGGAAGAATGTTGTTTTTATGCCAACCATATTGGAGTTGTAAAAAAATCTATGAGTAAACTAAAAAGATGACTTGAAGAGCGTCAACGACAGAGAGAGGCCAAAAAAGGGTGTTTTGAATCTTGGTTCACAAAGTTCCCCTGGTTAACTACGCATTTATCAACCCTGACCGGTCCAATAATAATCCTCATATTATTGCTAACTATTAAACCCTGCTTACTCAACCATGTAATTTATTTTCTCCAAGCTCAAATTGGACAAGTTAAACTAATGGTAATACCCCACTAGCAGACATAGAATGTGACACCCCCCAATGATCATTTTTATGATTAAAAGTAGCCAGAAAAAGAAGTGTCGAATGAAAGGTTAATAAAATATGTAGTTGTCACTTCCTGTTTTTCTGTACGCTTAACAAAACACTGTTGAAATCTTGAGAAATGTTTGCCAATCTTGTTCCCAGAATGTGCTGTCCCCAACTGTCAAACTGCAGAATGTACTCCTTCACCAGGTTGCATGCAAATTGACCACTCGCCCTGACACATCAATAAACTTCCCTCCCTGCACTCGCAAGGGAAAGTATTTAACCTCTGCTTAAGCTGTTCTCAGGGCTCTCTACTCTTTTCAAGTGAACTCTGAGCCCCAGCATGCTGGACCCCCAATAAACCCTTTGCTGTTATATGAGATAGACTCTTGGTGGTCTCCTCTTCCGACACTCGACCGACCTTTACTTGGATGATTGAATGTAGAAGAGAACATCCAGTCAAAAAGGGATAGTCAGTAGGATTAGGAATATAGACCGTAGGTTTAGGAAGAAGAGTGAGTATAGGATTTGGACCAAAAGTTCTTTAGTAATAGGGTTTCGGTTAGAGAATGAATGTAAATGTCAGCACATGTGAAGAATGAGTCACAATGATGAACTGGGGAAAATATGTAGGAAAGCAGATATCAATAGAGACATTAGGAAATCAGGCAAAGTATAAAGTGAGTGATAGGATTAGACATTATCAACAGGGTTGAGTTTCAATATATAATCTTAGGAAGAAACAAATATGTAGTCACCAATAGGATTGACATTTGAGAGTATTAGGCAACCTGGACATGAATCTTTTTAATAATACAGGTTCACTTTCTATTTAGCCTTTGGTACAATCATAAGTGTGACTTTTGCATTTTGTGTTCCGAATATTACTGTGATAAAATGTATATGTAGATCAGGTGACATGAGTATTTCTTCCACAATTTCTGGGAGCAATATTTTGAAGACGTATAAATTGAGCACTCTAGGATATGCCAACAAACAATTCTTACACAAACTTTTACCAATGTGGTTAAAAAGGTAGAGGCGCATACGCAAGAAATGCAAAGTGAACTAATTCTAACCAAAAAAAAAAAAAAAAAGAAAAAAAAATTGATACTTTATCTTCCACTTCTTGTGCCACTCCTGTTTCAAATTACTTAGTCTTGACTGCATGTCTCCTGCAGAAATAATCAAAATCTCTGGAATACGTCTTTTGTTTGTTTTGCTTTTGCGGTGCTGCAGATAGAACCCAGGGCCTCCACATGCTTCAGAAAGCACTTGACGGCTAAACTACATCCATGCTCCCCACCCCCACTACTTTTTTGTTGTTTTGAGAAAGGGTCTTATTAGCTGGGATTTCAGGCATGCACTATTGCACCAGACTCCTGAATATATCTTGCCACTACATTTAGATGCAGAATTGGCTCAACAATAAGAAATTAAGAGGGTGTGAATAAAATAGTAATAGTGAAGAACCACTAAGAATACAGAGAAAGCACACTAAACAATACCTTTTGTTCAAATGCAATCTCTTTTAAAAGATTTTTTAAATGGATGACAATAAACTTCTGAAAAACAGACACAAATATCTTTCCTATCCTTTGCCTGAATTTCAATACTTTAAATTTTATTTTAATTACAGCTTTACTGAGATACAAATTTATATACCATGCAATCTATTGTATCACATGTGTATCTATTTTATATCCAGTATGGTTATTTCAATAAAATGACACACTAACTTTTCTGAATGAGTAGAATTACTAGTTACTACTAGGGTTCAATTCCTAGCTTTGCAAAAGCAAACAAACAAACAAACAAAGTTGGCTAACGGATCATATATTCTAATATTCCTAGCATTTTTTCAGTACAAAAAACCCACATTATCCCACAAAGGGATATGAAATAGAATTATATTTTTTCATCTGGGTATGCTAAAGACAAGTCTATTTAGAAAATCCTGTTGTTTCAAATGTTGTTGAAAATAATATAAAAATACTTTAAGAAAGAATGCAAAATAAAAAAAAAATAAAGTAGTATTGGGGGTACAAAGAGGTGTACCCTGTGTCTATGAATATAGAAGTAATTCATGAATTGACAATACTGTGAATAAATAATATAACTGATTCCACTTCAAATAATGGATTGATAGAATTGATATCTGAAAATATATAAGAAATCTTATATTGATATAGAATCATTCATTCCAATGAGTTATACATCTAATGGTAATATTAGGGTTATATTCTATCATGAAAGGTGTGTGAGATCTGCTTCAAAAGTGAGAATGGAAAAGGAAAATAATGTGTTTGGAAAGAAGTCTCATGAAAAGACCAGTCAAGAAACATAGAGGAATGCATGTGTTCTGAAGTAGAAAGTGATTGAAAGTGACACAAATGCAAATAATTTTGCTAACTTGTGGATGAAATACATATCCTATGATGTGAATAAACTGAAGAAATAGTAAAGTACCAGTGTTGAATAAAAATGAACGTCAAAATGTACATCATGTCCCATAGTAATCTACTTGGATTGATGTTAAACTGGGTCAGTTACTGTAGAAATATTAGTATTTGTATGCACCATTCACTGATGTTACTTGTCAGTACTAGAAAACAAATATGTATTTCAGGTGGATGAATAATTCTGAGAATAATCTTGTGAAAAGTTTATTATAAATCCACATACATGAATATGAATGAATTTAGGGTGTGTAAAAGAAGACAGAAGTATTTCATATTTTTAAAAATTTGGAGAGTGTATATATATATATATATATATATATATATATATATATATATACACACACACACACACACACACACACAAACAAACACATATACACACAGAGACATTGAAATGTAGCAATATATATGTCAATTGAAATTGATGTAGAAATACATATCGTCCAAAGATCCAAAAATATTTAATTTACTGAACATGGATTTGTGTATAATGTTGTTCAACTAGGAAGCTCCCCCTTAGGTTAAATTTTCAGTTCCAACAGCGTTTAGGAGGAGTGATCTCTTCTCATAATTTGTATCTGCCAAGTCAGCCACCTCACAAGAATGTACATTTGATACCAGGTAGGATTCTATATGTGCATATAAAAATGCATGTGCTGAATAGGCTACAGACAAACGGAGACAGGAATTCAAATACTTGTTAAATTTAAAAACACATGGACAACTATGTCAACAAAATATTGATTAGATTTATAACTCCTACACTATATAATGCAAAAGGCAAGTTCAACTATACACCATGCCTCCTCTGAACTTCTTGGATTTCTATTCTGTTTGGGTTATTGTTCTCCATCATATTAGGATTAGTAGTCAGATTCTAGTAGGTTATGGGTTAGTGTCAGGAATTCAGTATTTCGAATGGAAAATTGGAAAATGAATCCAATGTGTATGCAAATATGTGCTACAAAAAAATCTTCCAACTCTCATCCACAACAATGCCTTGAAATTACCTTCACCCCAAATAAGACACAATTAGAAGAGAAGAGGTAGAAAATCTGTGAATATATATCTGTAGTGGAATATGCTCAGGAGTTCACAATTTTGGAGGTTGTAGAGCAGTTTCCAAAAGTAAGGGACAGGGTAAACACTCCACAAACATGGAGCTCTGTTGGCCAAAAGATTTCTTGAGAAACTGCCTCTGAGGGTGGGCACTTGAAATATATGTGTTTGTCAGAAGCTTTAGCTTCCTTTCTAGTGAGACCATCAAAGCTTGGTCTGTATCTATGTGACATGAAGATCTTGGTTTCTTATTTTCCAATGATCCTGAGGCAGCAGTGCTGATTTCTCTCTTTGTATGTAAACTGTGGCCACTGGGGGCTAAGTGTCACCCCATGTGGACTCTGAAGCCATTTGATCATCCTCCAAATTTTGTGGTGTTTCTTGCTGCTGAACTGGGACATTGGTATTTGCTTCACGAAATACAATGAGTTCAACTGGAACACAGTGCTGGAGGAAGTTCTGTCACGTGTTGTGGGTCACGTTCTGCAGGAGAATGTACCAACCAGGCTTCAATACCAGATAGCTTGTCCCCTTAACCTCAGCAACCTGATTCTTAACATTACCCTGAAACCTCTACATATACAAGATGCCTTTACATAGAAGGGTCTGCTGGCTGCACCATGTCAGTCACAAGCCATTTGGAAGTCAATAGCAGATCCACATGGTCCCACCACAGATATTTTATCACACACTACTTCTCTAGGTCCACTAATCAGCAGGCTCCAACTTATTGGCATCGCTGTTCTAGATAATTTTTATGAAACTCAGTCAATAAAGGCCCTGGCTAGTATACTCATGATCAGCAACAGACCATTTAAGAGTTCTCCAGTGCCACCTGTTAATGGCCTCCAAAGGGCTTTGAAGAACTCATTTGACCCAAAGAATGCCTAATCTCACTTGATGGAGGTCAGGAACCTTACAGAGGAAGGCAAGAGACTTCATCCACAATTACTGATCTTTTTGCCATTTTGGTTTTGAATGCACACATGGGATCTTTCTTTAGATCCATCAGGTGCTGAGAATCTAAGCTATAGCCTCACATAGGACCAAGAGGCTGATTCAGACGCATCCCTTTCCAAAGCAATTAATCACAGAGCCACAGTTGATGCCCATTTATTTCCATTTGAAAACTGTTTTCTTCAGGATTCACAAAGGGATGGCCTGAGGCAAAGACTTTCCTGACTTTCAGGGCAACAGAACAATAGCAAAAGGCCCAAAGAAGGGTTTATCCACTGAGACTTTCCTGGACACACTGATATTAGAGTTTTCTGAGATGCTCGCCATTCCCTTCATCTATCTTGTACATGGCCATGTCACTCAGATTGGAGGTGGTACATATCTTGGACACAAAACAATGAGCCTATTCTTGAGAGTGACCAGAATTGAGGAAGAAATCAGGAACTTAGGAAGATTGCAGGTGTTGCCCATCCATAAGGCAAGGGGCAGTCCACTCCTAAATTGGGCAGGATGAATGCTGGGATGATTTCTACTAGACAGGACACATTGATGCATTCTTTTTTCTAAGGTCTACAACCACGAACACAGTGGGTTACAAAGACATGCAAAAAATCGCCTTGTCAAACGACTTACTAGAAGCAGTCCACTCCAAACCAAACAAACCGCCTTTCCTACCTATTCTCATAAGAAGAGACTAAACCACAAAATCACACACACACGCGCAAACGCACCTCCTTCATTCAAGTAGGTCTGTGACTATCTGGAGTGTCCTCTGACTGGTGGGCCATACTATGTTCCCCCAAAAGGCCTGTTCTGTCTCAGATCTGGTCGCGGTGAACCACTACCTGCTTTCTCAGGAAAGGCCCCTCTTCAGAGCTCTCCTGGCATTTGAAATCCTCATATCAGTAGGTACCAAGGAATACTTAGTCTTTCCTTGGTTTTTCCAAACAATGGAGCCCACTGGGACTGGAACTGTGACAAGGTCTTGGTATTCTCTGTCTTCCTGGAGCCCAAGGTCAGGGAGTTTCTTCACCAAGGAAGTGAGGTAGGTCGCTTCATTCAGGAACTGAGTGAGTTTACTGCCTTTGCAACCACTTTGTCCTAACAGGTGATTGCAAGGTTCCCATGAGGTGGAGGCTGCCCCTACTTCCCGAGACAGTTTCAACAGTTAGAATGGTATATCAACCATAGGAATCCAGGAACAGCTCTCCACACAGGCCTGGTTTGGTCCCTCTTCTCTACATTAAGAAAAGAGAGGCTGATTCAGACACAATGCTTCATCCTGAGTACGTTGTTTGCCATGGAAGATGACTTTTGCTCTCTCAGGTCCTTCATAGCTGCCTATGTCTTCTCCAGGGATCGTTTCTGCTTAAAACTTTGAGGATCTCAGCATTTGGAAGATCCCCTACATTCCTGTATTGTAAGACCAACTCTGTCGCTGCTCTTCTGTAAAGTTAGATTGAGGGAACAGTGTTTGGTTAGGCTTAATAACAGGTTCGATTTGGATTAAGAATCATTCTGAGCGATGAATAATGGTATTGGGAATGTGCGATATTTACAAGAATATTTAGGTGAAATATAAGTATGAAAACAGAAATCTAGGTAAAATTTGAAGCCCAGAAGGGCATTGGGCCTTTAATTGGGATACTTAGCTTTGACTTACGTTCTGCACAGATGTCTTAAATAAATCCATATACAATGTCATAGGACCTTGTACCTTGGATGATTGAATGTCACGAGAATATCCAGTCAAAAAGCTATAGTCGGTAGGATTAGGAAAAGTGTTGGTAGGTTTAGAAAGAATAGTGATTATAGGTTTTGGAGGAAATGTTTTTAGCAATTGGGTTTCGGTTAGAAAGTGAATTTAAATGTCAGCACATGTGAAGAGTCAGTCAAAATGATAAACTGGGAAAATATTTAGGAAAGCAGAAATCAATAGAGATATTAGGATATCAGGCAAAGTATAAAGTGAGTGATAGGATTACACATTTTTAACAGGCTTGAGGTTGAATATATAATCTTAGGAGGAAACAAATATATAGTCACCAATAGGATTGACATTTGAGAGCGGTAGCAACCTGGACAGGAATATTTTTAGTAATCCATGCTCACTTTTCATTTAGGTTTTGGTACAATCATAACTGTGACCTTTGCATTTTGTTTCCAGAATATTACTGTGATAACATGTACATGTAGATCAGGTGACATGAGTATTTCTTCCACCATTTCTGGGAGCAATATTGTGAAGACGTATAAGTTAGTACTGGGGGTACAAATAGGTGTACCCTGTGTCTATGAATATAGAGATAATGCATGAATAGACCATACTGTGAATAAATAGTATTACTGGTTCCAACTTTGAATAATGGATTGAATTGATAAATGAAAACATAGAGGAAATCTTATATTGATATATATATACATTCATTAAAACCAAATATACATCTAATGGTAATATTAGGGTTATGGTTCATCATGAAGATTGTGTGAGTTTTGCTTCAAAAATGATTAAGGAAATCGAAAAAGAAACCTCATGAAAAGATCAGTCAAGAAACATGGAGTTATACATGTGTTCTGAAGCAGGAAGTGATTGAAAATGAAACAAATGCCTATTAATTTTCGAATTTCTAGATGAAATATATATTTTATGATGTGCATAAACGGAAGAAATTGCAATGTACCAGTGTTGAATAAAAATGAATTTCAAAATACACATCATGTCCCATAGAAATCTATTTGCATTGATGTTAAACTGGGTAAGTTACCGCAGAAATACAAGGATTTGTATGCACCATTCACTGAAGATAGTTCTCAGTACGAGGAAACAAATATGTTTTTCAGGTGTGTGAATATTCCTGGGAATAATCTCGTGAAAAGTTGATTAAAAATCCACATACATGAATATGAATTATTTTAGGGAGTGTATAATAAGACACATATTTCATATTTTGTAAAATCTGTAGAGTATGTATACACACACACACACAAACAGACTTTAAAAAGTAGGAATATATATGCCAATTGAAATTCACCATGAAATATATATCATCCACAGATCAGAAATATTTATTTTACTGAACATGGGTTTTTGTGTAAAGTTGTTCAACCAGGAAGCTCACCCATTGGTTGAATTTTCAGTTCCAGCATCATTTAGGAAGAGTGAACTATTCTAACAATTTGTATCTGCAAAGTGAGCCATCTCACAAGAATGTACGTGTGATTCCAGGTAGGATTCTATATGTGCATATAAAATTACATGTGCTGAATAGGCTGCAGAGAAAGGGAGTCAGGTATTCACATATTTGTTAACTTTAGAAATACATGGAGAAATATTTCAACAGAAAATTGACTAGATTTATAACTCCTACCCTATATAATGCAAAAGGCAAGTCCCACTATACAACATGCATCCTCTGAACTGCTTATATTTCTATTCTGTTTGGGTTTTTATTCTCCATCATATTAGGATTAGTAGTCAGAGTCTAGTAATGTAGTGGTTAGTGTCATGGATTCAGTATTTCTAATGGAAATTTGGAAAATGAATCCAATGTGTATGTAAATATATGCTACACAAAAATCTTCCCACTCTCATCCAGAAAAATGCCTTGACATTACCTTCGCACCAAGAAAGACACAATTAGAGGAGAAGAATTAGAAAATGTGTGAATACATATATTCAATGAAAAATCCTCAGAAATTCACAACCTTGGAGGTGGTAGAGGAGTTTCCAAAAGTAAGGGACAGGATAAACACTCCACAAACATGGAGCTCTGCTGGCCTAAAGACTTCTTGAGAAATGCCTCTGAGTTTGGGCACTTGAAATATATGTTGTTTTCAGGAGCTTTAGCTTCTTTCTAGTGAGACCATTAAAGCTGGGTCTGCATCTATGTGACCTGGAGGACATGGCATCTTATTTTTCAATGAACATGAGGCAGCAGTGCTGGTTTCTCTCTTTGCAGGTAAACTGTGGCCACTGGGGGCTAAGTGTCTCCCCGTTTGGACTGTGAAGCAATTTGGTCATGATCCACTTTTCGTTGTGTTTCTTGCTGCTGCACTGGGAGTTTGGTGTTTGCTTCATGAAATACAAGGAGTTTATCTGGGACACAGTGCTGGAGGGAGTTCTGTCACGTGTGGTGGGTCAGTGTCTGCAGGAGAATGCACCAACCAGGCTTCTATCCAGATAGCTTTCCCCCTTGACCATAGCAACCTGATTCTGAACATTGCCCTGAAACCTCTGCATATAACAAGATGCCTTTACATAGAAGGGTCTGCTGCCTGCACCATGTCAGTCACAAGGCATTTGGAATCCAATGCTAGATCCTCATGGCCGTACCACTGATGTTTTATCACACACCTGCCCACCACTGCTCTAGGTCCACTTCTCAGCAGACTCCAACTTACTGGCATCTGTGTTCTACACCATGTTAAAGAAACCCAGTCAATCTAGGCACTCTCTGGTATACTCATGATCAGCAACAGGACATCCAAAGGTTCTCCAGTGCCACCTGGTCATGGTAATTTTAAAAATTTCAAGATATTTATGTAACCATTTTCAAGGATGAAGTTGGAGGCATTGTGGGTTTCAATTATTCAGAAACCATTAAATGGTGAGGAATCTCATTTTAATGAAAGCTCTGGAGAACTCTCACAGGCAAGGCTTCCCAAATAGTGGCCAAAACGTCACTTGAAGCCAGGCCCATTGAGGTCTAAAATGTGAGGTCCATGTGTGTTTTGACTCTCAATTGTGGCTGCCAAGTCTTTCAGAATAAAATTATGTGATTCTCTGGCTGAGATTCCCAGTGAACTGTGGAAAGTCCCCCTGGGACTAGATCTCAGCTTCCAATGGCGACTCTCATGCGTTGCCTCCGAAAATCTTAACATAATTCTTCTCTGAGGTCAGTTCAAGAACTGAGTCTCTAAGGGGAATCACACCAGAATTCAACCCAGGTTGAACCAGTAATCTCTCACAATTAAAACCTAAACACTCCCACATGACCCTCATCTTCTTCCATATAGACACTCATCATAACCTCTGGCTGGAGGTTTCCATGAGGGCACAGCCCAAGACAGTGTCCAAAATAAGCTTCCTTGTCCCTCATTTGCCTAAAGTCACGTTTGCCTGGACACCCTTCCTATGAACCAGGAGTGATCAAATAGGCCTGACATTTATACTGCTCCACTTCTCCAAATTGAGGCCTACTGACTGAGGGGTTTAAATTCTTTTTGGGAATTGGACGCATGAGAAAACACAAGAACTATGGGCAAGCCACTGCAGAGCTTTGAAGAACCCATTTGACACAAAGGATCCCTATTCTTCCTTGATGGAAGTAAGTGCCCTACCAGAGGAAGGCAAGAGACTTCATCCACAATGACTCTACTTTTAGCCATTTTGGTTTTGGATGCACATATGGAATCTTTCTTTAGATCCATAAGGTGCATAGAATCTAAGCCACAGCCTCACACAGGGCCAAGAGGCTGATTCAGACACATCCCTTTCCAAAGCAATTAAGCAAAGAGCCACAGGAGATGCACATTTATTTCCAATTGAAAAGTCTTTTGTTAAGGCTTCCAAAAGTGTTGGCCTGAGGAAAACACCTTCCTGACATTCAGGGCAACAGAAAAATATGTATGCATAAGGCCCAAAGCAGGGTTTCTCCACTGAGATATTCCTGGTCACACTGCTATCTGAGTTTTCTGAGATGCTCGGCCATTCCATTCAGCTATCCAGTACATGGCCATTTCACAGACCTTGGAGGTGGTACATATCTTGGACACACAACCATGAGTCTATTCTTGAGAGTGACCAGAATTGAGTAAGAAATCAGGAACTTAGGAAGATTGCAGGTGTTGCCCATCCATATGGCAAGCCGCAGTCCATTCATAAATTGGGCAAGATGAATGCTGGGAAGCTTTCTACTAGACAGGACACATCCATTGATGCATTCTCTTTTCTAATGTCTACAACCACTAACACAGTGGGATACACAGACATAGAAAAACTCGCATTGTCAAAGGACTTAGAAGAATCAGATAATTCCAAACCAAACAAACCTCCTTTCCTACCTATTCTGAGAACATGAGACAAAACCACAAACCCCACCCGAACTCACAAATTCAACTTCTTCCCCCAAGTAGGTCTGTGACTATCCGGAATGTCCTCTGACTTGTGGGCCATACTGTGTTCTCCCGAAATGGCCTGTCCTGCCTCAGATCTGGTCACCTTGGCCAACTCTGTGAAGTTGTCAGGAGCCAGTGTTGAGCCACTACCTGCTTTCTCAGGAAAGGCCCCTCTTCAGAGCACTCCTGGCATTTGGCCATCCTCATATCAGTAGGTACCAAGAATGACTGACGCTGTCCTTGGTAAATCCAACAAGTGAGCCCACTGGAACTGTGACTGGGACTGGCTCTGGGTGCCTGGCTACTTGGATCCCAATTCAGAGAGTTCCATCACCAAGGAAGTTAGGAAGGTCATTTCTTCGGGAACTGAATGAGGTCACTGCCGTGGCAACCACTTTGTCCTAACACTTGCTTCCAAGGGTCCCATGAGATGGAGGCTGCCCCTAATTCCTGAGACACTTTCAAAAGTTAGAATGGTATACCAACCATAGGTACCCAGGAACAGCTCTCCACACAGGCCCAGTTTGCTCCATCTCCTCTATGTTAAGGATAGAGAGTCTGATTCAGACTCAACCCTTCATCCTGACCAGGTTGTTTTCCATGGAAGATTACTTTTGCTCTCTCCGGTCCTTCATAGCTGC
This sequence comes from Callospermophilus lateralis, assembly GCF_048772815.1. NCBI lineage: Eukaryota > Metazoa > Chordata > Mammalia > Rodentia > Sciuridae > Callospermophilus > Callospermophilus lateralis. The sequence goes on from NW_027512741.1 coordinate 111,590, forward strand.
CTACATCTTCTCCAGGGATAATTTCTGCATTGACCTTTGAGGTTTTCAGCAGGTTGAAGATCCCCTACATTCCTGTATTGTAAGAACAAATCTGTCCCTGCTCTTCTGAATACTTAAATTGATGGAACAATGTATGGTTAGTGTTATTAACATGTTCAATTAAAACCAAAACACTACCACATGGCCCTTATATTCTTCCATATAGACACTCATCATTACGTCTGGCTGGAGGTTTCCACAAGGGGCGAAGCCCAAGACAGTGTCCAAAATAAGTTCCCTTGCCCCTCATTTGCCTAAAGTCTGGGTTTCCTGGACACCCTTCCTGTGAACCAGGATTGATCAAATAGGCCTGCCATTAATAATGCTCTTTTTCTCCTTTTTGAGGCCTACTGAACGTGAGGTATAGATTCTTTATGTGATTTGGAGTCATGTGAAACCCAAGCACCTTTTCTCGTCTTTGAAGAACTCATTAGACCCAAAGGATCCCTATTCGTACTTGATGGAGGTGAGGAGCCTAACAGAGGAAGCAAGAGACTTCATCCACAATGTCTGATCTTTTTGCCATTTTGGTTTTGGATGCACACATGGGATCTTTCTTTAGATCCATCAGGTGCTGAGATTCTAAGCCACAGCCTCACACAGAGCTGAGAGGATGATTTAGACACATCCTTTTCTAAAGCAATTAATCTAAGAGCCACGGGTGATGCTCATTCATTTCCATTTGAAAGCAGTTTCTTCAGGCTTCACAAACTGGTGGTCTGAGGCAAAGACCTACCTGACATTCAGGTCAACAGAACAGTAGGTAAGCAAAAGGCACAAAGCAGGGTTTCTCTACTGAGACTTTACTGGTCACACTGATATCTGAGTTTTCTGAGATCCTCCCCATTCATTTCAGGTATCCAGTAAATGGCCATGTCACAGAGCTCGGAGGTGGTACATATCTTGGACAAAAAAAAAAAAAAAAAATGAGCCTATTCTGGAGAATGGCCAGAATTCAGGAAGAAAACAGGAACTAAGGAAAATAGTAGGTGTTGCCCATCGATAAGGCAAGCAACAGTCCATTCATAAATTGGGCAGGATGTGTGCTGGAATGCTTTCTACTTGTCAGGACACATGCATTGATGCATTCACTTTTCTCATATCTTCAACCACCGACAAAGTGGAATACACAGACATAGAATCACTAACCATGTCAAATGACTTATTAAAAACAGTCCACTCCAAACCAAACAAACTGCCTTTCCTACCTATTCTCAGAACATGAGACAAAACCATAAACTCACATCTACACCCACAAAGGCATATCTTTTACCCACATAGGTCTGTGAGTAACCAGAGTGTCCTCAGACTGATAGGCCATACTATGTTCCCCCGAAATGGCCTGTCCTGTCTCAGATCTGGTCTCCTTTACCAACTCTCTAAAGTTTTCAGGAGCCATCGGTGAGTCACTACCTGCTTTCTCAGGAAAGGCCCCTCTTCAGAGCTTTCCTGGCATTTAGTGATCCACAAGAAAGACTGACTCTGTCCTTGGTAAATCCAAACAAGTGAACCCACTGGGAAAGGGACTGGGACTGGCTCTTGGTGCCTGGCTTCCTGGATCCCAAGTTCAGAGGGTTCCATCACCAAGGAAGTGAGGTAGGTCACTTCCTTCAGGAACTGAATGAGGTCACTGCCTTGGCAACCACTTTGTTCTAACATTTGCTTCCAATGGCTCCATGACATGGAGGCTGCCCCTACTTCCTGTGTCACATTCACAAGTTAGAATGGTATACCAACCATAGGCACCCGGGAACAGTCAGAGTCTACTAGGGTATGGCTTACTGTCAGGAATTCAGTATTTCAAATAGAAAATAGGAAAATGAATCTAATGTGTATACAAATATATGCTAGACAAAAATCTTCCCACTGTCCTCCACAACAATGCCTTGATATTTCCTTCACCACAAGTAAGACACAATTAGTGGAGAATAGTTTGAAAATCTGTGAATATATATCTGGAAAAAAAATGAATGGAGTTCACAACCTTGGAGGTGGTAGAGGAATTTCCAAATGTAAAAGAAAGGATAAACACTCCACAAACATGGAGCTCTGGTGGCCTAATAAATTTTTGAGAAACTGCCTCTGAGTTTGGGCCCTTGAAATATTTGTTGTTGTCAGGAGCTTTAGCTTCCTTTGTAGTGAGACCATCAAATCTGGGTCAGCATCTATGTGACCTGGATGACATGGTTCCTTATTTTCTATTGAACATGAGGCAGCAGTTCTGAATTCTCTCTTTGTAGGTAAACTGAGGCCACTGGGGTCTAAGTGTCTAACCGTGTGGTCTGTGAAGCCATTTGGTCATACTCGAATTTTGTGGTGTTATTTACTGCAGTACTCTGAGTTTGGTATTGGCTTCATGAAGTACAAGGAGATAAACTGGGACACAGTCCTAGAGGGAGTACTCTCATGTGTGGTGAGTGAGGGTCTGCAGGAAAATGCACCAACCAGGCTTCTATCCCAAAAAGCTTGCACCCATGTCCATAGCAACCTGATTCTGAACATTGCCATGAAACCTCTCCATATAACAAGATCCCTTTATTTGTAAGGGTCTGCTGGCTGCACCATGTCAGTCACAATCCATTTGGAAGCCAAGGGAAGATCCATGTGGCCCCACGACAGATGTTTTATCATACACTTGCCAACCACTGCTCTAGGCCCACTACTCAGCAGGCTCCAACTTTCTGGCATCTCTGTTCTACAACATTTTCATGAAACCCAGTCAATCAGGGCACTGTCTGGTATACTCGTGATCAGCAACAGACATCCAAAGATTTTCTAGTGCCACCTGTTCATAGGAATATCAAAAATTTTATGGTGTTTATCTAGCCAATTTTCAAGGATGAAGTTGGAGGCACTGTGGGTTTCAATTCATTCAGGAACCATGAAATAGTGAGGAAGCTCATTTCAATGAAATCTCGGGACAACTCTCACAGGCAAGGCTTCCCAAGGAGTGGCCAAAAGGTCACATGAAGCCAGGCCCATTGAGGTTTACAATTGAGGTCCATGTGTGTTTTGACTCTCAACTATGGCTGCTAAGTCTTTCTGAATAAAGTCATGTGATATCCTGGCTGAGAATCCCAGTGCTCTTTGGAAAGCCAACCTGGGCCTAGATCTCAGTCTCCAAGGGCAACTCTCATGTGTGGCCTCCTAAATTCCAAACACAGTTCATGCCAATACATCGCTGAGATCTGTTCCAGAACTCAGTCTCTAAAGGGAATCACACAAGAGTTAAAGCCCAGGTTGACCCTGGAATCTTTTCCAACTGTAACACAAATGACCACAATTAAACCAAAACACTCCAACATGGCCCTCATCTTCTTCCATATAGACAGTCATAATAAACTCTGGTTGGAGGTTTCCATGAGGGGCGCAGCCCAAGACAGTGTTCAAAATAAGCTCACTTGCCACTCATTTGCCTAAAGTCAGGGTGGCATGGAAACTCTTCCTGTGAACGAGGGGTGATCAAATAGGCCTGCCATTAATAGTGCTCTACTTCTCCAATTTGAGGCCTACTCTCTGTGGGGTATAGATTCTTTATGAGAAGTGGGGTCATGAGAAAACCCAAGCACCTATTGGCTACCCTCTGAAGGGATTTGAAGAACCCATTTGAGTGAACCAAGGAGTTGGATCAAAAGACTTTAGATATAGAGTTTTGGTTAGAGAGTGAATGTAAATTTCAGCATATGTGAAGAGTCAGCCACAGTGATGAACTGGGGAAAATGCGTAGGAAAGCAAATATCAATAGAGATATTAGGAAATCAGGCAAAGTACAAAGAGAGTGATAGGATAAGACATTTTTAACAGGGTTGAGTTTGAATATACAATCTTAGGAAGAAACAAATATGTAGTCACCAATAGGAATGATATTCGAGATCATTAGTGAATCAGGACATGGATGTTGTTAGTAATACATGCTCACTTTCAATATAGGCTTTGGTACAATCATAAGTGTGACACTTGCATTTTTTGTCAGGAATATTACTGTGATGAAATGCATATGTATATCAGGTGACTAGAATATTTCTTCCACCATTTTTGAAAGCAATATTTTAAAGGCTTATAAATTAGTATTGGGGATACCAATAGGTATACCCTGGGTCTATGAATATAGAGATGATTCTTTAATAGACCATACTGTGAATAAATAATATAACTGGTTCAAAATTTAAATAATGGATTGAATTGATATCTGAAAATATACAAGAAATCTTACATTGATATGCATACATTCATTCCGAACAGTTATACATCTAATGATAATATTAGTGTTACGGTTTATTATGAAGAGTGTGTGAGTTTTGTTTCAAAAGTGATTATGGAAATCGAAAATAATGTGTTTGGAAAGAATCTCATGAAAAGAACAGTCAAGAAACATGGAGGAATACATGTCTTCTCAAGTAGGAAGTGATTGAAATTGAACCAAATGCCTATAAATTTGTAAAATTGTGGATGAAATGATATATCCTATATTGCCCATAAACTGCAGAAATAGTAATGTACCAGTGTTGAATAAAAATGAACTTCAAAATACACATCATGTCCCATAGGTGTCTACTTGCATTGATGTTAAACTGGGTGAGTCACTGTAGAAATATTAGGATTTCTTAGCACCATTCCCTGAAGTTAGTTTTCAGTACTAGGAAACAAATATGTATTTCAGTGGATGTATATTTCTAAGAATAATCTTGTGAAAAATTGATTATATATCCCCATACAGGAACATGAATGAATTTAGGCAGTGTATAGTAAGACACTTATATTTCATATTTTGAAAATCTGGAGACTATATATATATAGACACAAACACACACACATTATAATGTAGCAATATATATGCCAATTGAAATTCATCATGAAAAATAACTCATCTGCATATCAAAAAATATTCATTATACTGAACATGGATTATGTATAATGTTGTTCATCTAGGAAGGTGACCCATGGGTTGAATTTTTAGTTCCAACAGCCTTTAGGAGAAGTGATCTCTTCTCACAATTTGTATCTGCCAAGTCAGCCACCTCACAAGAATGTACGTGTGAAACCAGGTAGGATTCTATTTGTGCATATAAAAATACATGTGCTTAATAGGCTAAAGAGAAAGAGAGACAGAAATTCACATATTTCTTAACTTTAAAAACACATGGAGAATTATTTCAACAAATATTTGACTAGATTTATAACTCCTACCTTATATCATGCAAAAGGCAAGTACAACTACACACCATGCCTCTTCTGAACTGCTTGTATTTCTATTCTGTTTTGGTTATTTTTCTCATCATATTAGTATTAGTAGTCAGAGTCTATAAGGGTATGGGCTAGTGTCAAGGATTCAGTATTTCGAATGAAAAATTGAAAAATTAATCCAATGTGTATGCAAATATGTGCTAAAAAAAAATCTTCCTTCTCTCATATAGAAGAATGACTTGACATTACCATTGCCCCAAGTAAGTCACAATTAGAGGAGAAGAGTTAGAAAATCTGTAAATATATATCTGCAACGAAAATGCTCAGGAGTGCACAACCTTGGAGGTGGTAGAGGAGTTTCCAAAAGTAAGTGACATGGGAAATACTCCACAGACATGAAGATCTGCTGGCCTAAACACTTCTTGAGAAACTGCCTTTGAGGTTGGGCACTTGAAATATATGTTGTTTTCAGGAGCTTTCGCTTCCTTTATAGTGAGACCATCTAAGCTGGGTCTGCATCTATGTGACCTGGAGGACATGGCATCTTATTTTCCAATGAACATGAGGCAGCAATGCTGAATTCTCTCGTTGTAGGTAAACTATTGCCACTGGGGGCTAAGTGTCTCCCCGTGTGGACTGTGAAACCATTTGGTCATCTTCCACTTTTCGTGGTGTTTCTTGCTGCTGCACTGGTAGTTTGGTATTGGCATCACGAAATACAAGGAGTTCAACTGGGACACAGTGCTGGAGGGAGTTCTGTCACGTGTGGTACGTGTACCCTGGTCTACAGTAGAATGCACCAACCAGGCTTCTATCCCACATAGCTTGCCCCCTTGATCATAGCAACCTGATTCTAAACATTACTCTGAAACTTCTCCATATAACAAGATGCCTTTATATACAATGGTCTGATGGCTGCACCATGTCTGTCTCAAGACAATTGAAAGTCAATGGCAGATCCACATGGCCCCACCACAGATGTTTTATCACACACCTTCCCACCACTGCTCTAGGCCCACTACTCTGCAGTCTCCAACTTTCTGGCATCTCTGTTCTAAACATTTTCATGAAGCCCAGTCAATCAAGGCACTGTCTTTTATACTCATGATCAGCAAAAGTACATCAAAAGGTTCTCCGGTGCCATCTGGTCATGAAAATTTCTAAACATTCATGGTATTGATCTAGACAAATTTCAAGGATGAAGGTGGAGGCACTGTGGGTTTCAATTCATTCAGGGACCATTAAATGTTGAGGAAGCTCATTTCAATGAAAGATCTGGAGAACACTCACAGGCAAGGCTTCCCAAAGAGTGGCCAAAAGGTCACATGAAGCCAGGCCCATTGAGGTCTACAATGTGAGGTCCATGTGTGTTTTGACTCTCAACTATGGGTGCCAAGTCTTTCAGAATAAAATCATGTGATATCCTAGCTGAGATTCTCAGTACTCTTGGGAAAGCCACCCTGGGCCTAGATCTCAGTTTCAAAGGGCGACTCTCATGTGTGGCCTCCTGAAATCGCAACACAATTCATGGCAATACTTATCTGAGGTCAGTTCCAGAACTCATTCTCTAAGGGGAATCACACCAGTGTTCAAGCCCAGTTGGACCCAGTCATCTCTTCCATCTGCCACACAAATGACCACAATTAAAACCAAAACACTCCCACATTGTCCTCATCTTCTTCCACATAGACACTCCTCATAACCTCTGGCTGGAGTTTTTCATGAGGGGCACAGCCCAAGACAGTGGCCCAAATAAGCTTTCTTGCCCCTCATTTGCCTAAAGTCAGGGTGGCCTGGACACCCTTCCTGTGAACCAGGAGTGATTAAATAGGCCTGCCATTAATACTGCTCCACTTCTCCACTTTGAGGCCTTCTTACTGTGGGGTTTAGTTTCTTCTTTTTTAAAAAAAAAATTGAAATTTAATTGGAAAGTTAAAAAAAATTGTATTGCAGAATATTAAATTTCTTATGCAAAAGTCTTTATCTTGTTTGTGAGGGAAACCTTGATGCCTTGCCAATCTGGTTATATGGAGACACTGAAAATTTTCTGTTACATACTACATGGATGAATGGCTACAGCACATCGTTTTTTCAAACTGAAAGGCAGATAACAGCAAGTAAGATAACAAATAAAAGCCAATTTTATTAAAAAATAAAGTTGTAAAATGTCTCAAATATTGGAAATTAAATTCCTTTTTTTTCTTTTTTTTGGTTGTTCAAAAGCTCATGCTATATCATCTTTCATACATTTGACTCATTTGGGTTATGAACTCCCATTTTTACCCCAATACAAATCGCAGAATCACATCAGTTACACACTCACGTTTTTACATAATGGCATATTAGTGATTGTTGTATTCTGCTACCTTTCCTATCCCCTACTATGCCCCTCCCCTCTCCAACCATCTACCCTCTATACCTCATCTGCTATTGTTCAATTCTCTCCTTTGTTTCCCCCCCTTTCCCCTCACAACCTCTTATATGGAATTTTGTGTAATATTTAGTGTCTGCTACCATTTCCATATGCTTTCCATTCTCTCTCCCTTTCTCTCCCCCCACTCATCTCCATTTAGTGTTAATATTTTCCTCATGCTCTTCTTCCCTGTTCTGTTCTTATTTGCTCTCTTTATATCAAAGAAAACATTTGGCATTTGTTTTTTAAGGATTGGCTAGCTTTGCTTAGCATTATATGTTCTAATGCCATCCATTTCCCTTCAAATTCAATGATTTTTGTCATTTTTTAATGCTGCATAATATTCCATTGTGTATAGATGTCCCTTTTTTATCCATTCGCCTATTGAAGGTCATCTAGTTTGGTTCCACAGTTTAGCTATTATGAATTGTGCCGCTATGATCAGTGATGTGGCAGTATCCCTATAGTGCGCTCTTTTAAGATCCTCAGGGAATAGTCCGAGAAGTGAGATAGCTGGGTCAAATGGTGGATCCTTTCCCTGCTTTCCCAGGTATCTCCATACTGCTTTCCAAATTGGCCTCAACATTTTCCAGTCCCACCAGCAGTGTACAAGTGTACCCTTTTCCCCACATCCTCGCCAACACTTATTGTTGTTTGATTTCATAATGGCTGCCAATCTTACTGGAGTGAGACGGTATCTTAGGGTGGTTTTGACTTGAATTTCCCTAACTGCTAGAGATGGTGGGCATTTTTTCATGTTCTTGTTGATGGATTGTATGTCCTCCTCTGTGAAGTTTCTGTTCAGGTCCTTGGCCCATTTGTGGATTGGTTTATTTGTTATCTTATTGTTTAATTTTTGAGTTCTTTGTATATTCTAGATATTAGGGCTCTATCTGAAGTGTGAGGGGTAAAAATTTGTTCCCAAGATGTAGGCTCTCTATTTACCTCTCTTATTGTTTCTCTTGTTTCGAAAAAAATCTTTTTAGTTTAAGTAAGTCCCATTTGTTGATTCTTGTTATTAACTCTTGTGCTATGGCTGTCCTATTAAAGAATTTGGAGCCCAACCCCACAGTATGTACATCGTAGCCAAATTTTTCTTCTATTAGATGCAGTGTCTCTGATTTTATATCTTGCTCCTTGATCCATTTAGAGTTAATTTTTGTGCATGGCGAGAGAAAGGGATTCATTTTCATTTTGTTGCATATGGATTTCCAATTTTCCCTGGACCACTTGTTGAAGATGCTATCCTTCCTCCATTGCATGCTTTTAGGCCCTTTTTCAAATATAAGAAAGTTGTACTTTTGTGGATTGGTTTCTGTGTCCTCTATTCTGTACCATTGGTCCAGCTGACTTTTGTGATACCAGTACCACGCTGTTTTTGTTACTATTGCTTTGTAGTACAGTTTGAACTCTGTTATCGCTATACATCCTGATTCACACTTCCTGCTTAGAATTGCTATTGCTATTCTGTGTCTATTGTTTTTCCATATGAAATTCATGATTGCTTTATATATTTCTACAAGAAATGCCATTGGGATTTTGATTGGCATTGCATTAAACCTGTAGAGAACTTTGGGTAATATCGCAATTTTGATGATGTTAGTTCTGCCTATACATGAACAGGGTACATTTTTCCATCTTCTAACATCTTCTTCTATCTCTTTCTTTAGAGTTATGTAACTTTCATTGTATAAATCTTTCACCTCTTTTTTTAGGTTGATTCCCAAGTATCTTATTTTCTATGAGGATATTGTGAATGGAGTGGTTTTCCTCATTTCAATTTCAGAAGATTTGTTGCTGATATACAGGAATGCCTTTGATTTTTTCTTGTTGATTTTATATACTGGCACTTTGCTGAATTCATTTATTAACTCTAGTAGTTTCTTTGCATACCCTTTAGGGTTTGTTAAATATATTATCATGTCATCCTCAAATAGCGAATATTTAAGTTCTTCTTTTTCTATTTTTATGCCTTTAATTTCTTTTGTCTGTCTAATTGCTCTGGCTAGTATTTCAAGAACTAAACTGAATAGAAGTGGTGATAGAGGGCATCTCTGTCTTGTTCCAGATTTTAGAGGGAATGCCTTCAGTTTTTCTCCATTTAGGATGATGCTAGCCTGAGGTTTAGCATATATAGCTTTTACCATGTTGAGGTAAGTTCTTGTTATCCCTAATTTTTATAGTGTTTTGAACATAAAGGAATGATGTACTTTGTCAAACGCTTTATCTACATCTATCGAGATGATCATATGGTTTTTGTCTTTAAGTCTATTGATGTGGTGGATTACATTTATTGATTTCCATAAATTGATCCAGGCTTGCATCCCAGGGATGAATCCTACTTGATCATGAAGCACAATTATTTTGATATGCTTTTGTATTCAATTCACCATGATTTTATTGAGAATTTTTGCATCCAAGTTTATTAGAGGTATTGGTCTGTAGTTTTCTTTCTTTGAAGTGTCTTTGTCTGGTTTTGGAATCAGGGTGATGTTGGCCTCATAGAATGAATTTGGAGGAACTCCTTCTTTTTCTATTTTTTGAAATTGCTTGAAAAGTATTGGTATTAATTCTTCTTTGAGGGTTTTGTAGAACTCCACTGTATACCTATCCGGTCCAGGGCTCTTTTTGGTTGGTTGTCTTTTGATGGTTTCTTATTTTTCTTCCTTTGTTATTCGTCTATTTAAATTGTGGGTGTCTTCCTGACTCAATCTGGGCAGATCATATGACTTAAGAAGTTTATCGATATCTTCTTTATCTTCTATTTTATTGGAATATAGGGTTTCAAAATACTTTCTAATTATCTTCTGTGTTTCTGTAGTGTGTGTTGTGATATTTCCATCTTTATTCCATATGTTAGTAATTTGAGTTCTCTCTCTTCTTCTCTTCGTTAGCATGGCTAAGGGCCTGTCGAACATATTTATTTTTTCAAAGAACCAACTCTTATTTATTTCAATTTTTACAATGTAGATTTTTTGTTTCAATTTCATTGATTTCTCCTCTAATTTCAATTATTTCTTGTCTTCTACTACATTTGATGTTGTTTTGCTCTTCCTTTTCTAGGTTTTTGAGGTGTAGTGTGAGTTCATTTATTTGTTGTTGTTTTTTTCTTTTTTTGAGGAAAAAATTACAAGAAATGAATTTCCCTCTTAAAACGGCTTTCATTGTGTCCCATACAAACCGGTATGTTGTGTCTCTATTGTCATTTGTCTCTAAGAATTTTTTTTATCTCCTCCTTTATGTCTTCTGTAACCCACTGATCATTCAGTAACATATTTTGCATTTTCCATGTGATGTAGAATTTTTCCTTCCTTTTTTTTTCATTGATTTAAAGTTTCAATCCATTATGATCAGATATGGTGCATGGTATTATCTCCATACCTTTATATTTACTAAGAGTTTCCCTATTGCATAATATATGGTCTATATTGGAGTAGGATCAATGTGCTGCTGAGAAGAACGTGTATCCACTTGATGATGGTTGATATATTTTATATATGTTGGTTACGTCTAGGTTATTGATTGTGCTATTGAGTTCTATAGTATCTTTATTGAGCTTTTGTCTGGAGGAAGGCAAGAGACTTCATCCACTATGACTGCCCTTTTTGCCATTTTAGTTTTGGATGCACACATGGGATCTTTCTTTAGATCCATCAGGTGCTGAGAATCTAAGCCACAGGCTCACACAGGGCCAAGATGCAGATTCAGAAACATCCCTTTCCAAAGCAATTAAGCAAAGAGCCACAGGTGATGCCCATTTATTTCCATTTGAAAACTGTTTTCTTCAGTCTTCACAAAGGGGTTGCCGGAGGCAAAGACCTTCCTGACATTCAGGGCAACAGACAGGGAAGCAAAAGGCCCAAAGCAGGGTTTCTCCACTGAGACTTTCTTGGTCACACTGATATCTGAGTTTTCTGAGATACTCGATATTCCCTTCAGCTATCCAGTACATTGCCATGTCACAGTGCTTGGGGTGGTACATATCTTGGACACAAAACCATGAGCGTATTCTAGAGAGTGGCCAGAATTCAGGAAGAAAACAGGAACTTAGGAAGATGGCGAGTGTTGCCCATTTATAAGGCAAGCTACAGTTCATTCATAAATTGCACAGGATGAATGCTGGGAAGCTTTCTAGTAGACTGGACAAATCCCTTGATGCATTTTCTTTTCTAATGTCTACAACCACGGACACAATGGGATATATAGACACAGAAACACTCGCCTTGTCAAATGACTTACTAGAAACAGTCCACTCCAAAACTAACAAACCACCTTTCCTACCTATTCTGAGAACAGGAGACAAAACAACAAACCCACAACCACACCCACAAAGGCACCTCCTTCCCCCAGTAGGTCTCTGACTATCCAGAGTGTCCTCTGACTGGTGGGCCATGATATATTCCCCCATATTGGGGTGTCCAGTCTCTGATCTGGTCTAGGTGGCCAACTCTGTGATGCTGTCAGAAGCTAGCGATGAGCCACTACCTGCTTTCTCAGGAAAGGCCCCTCTTCAGATCTTCCTGGCATTTGGCCAACCTCACATCAGTATGTACCAAGAAAGACTGACTCTGTCCTTGGTAAATCCAAACAAGTTTGACCACTGGGACTTGCACTGGGACTGGCTTTGGGTGCCTGGCTTCCTGGATCCCATGTTCAGAGAGTTTCATCACCAAGGAAGTAAGTTGAGTTCATTTCCTTCAGGAACTGAATGAGGTCACTACCCTGGCAACCACATTTTCCTAACAGTTCCTTCCGAGGGTCCCATCAGATGGAGGCTGCACCTACTTGCTCTGACATTTTCACAAGTTAGAATGGTATATCAACCATAGGCACCCGGGATCAACTCTCCACACAGGCCTGGTTTGGTCCATCTTCACTACATTAAGAAAAGAGAGGCTGATTCAGACACATCCTTTCATCATGACCAGGATGTTTTCCATGTAAGATGACTTTTGCTCTCTCAGGTCCCTCATAGCTGCCTACATCTTCTCCAGGGATTATTTCTGCATGGACTTTTGATGTTGTCAGCTGGTGGATGATCCCCTACCTTCCTGTATTGTAAGACCAACTCTGTTCCTGCTCTTCTGTAAATGAGATTGAGGGAACAGTGTATGGTTAGGGTTAATAGCATGTTCGATTTGGGTTAGGAATAATTATGCTGGATGAATAATGGTATTGGGAACCTGTGATATTTATAAGAATATAGACGTGAAATATATGTATGAGAACAGAGATCTAGGAAAGATTTGAAGCCCAGATAGGAATTGAAACCACGATTGGTATACTTAGCTTGAATTATGTTCTGCACCGAGGTCTCAGATAAATTGATATACAATGGCATAGGACCGTGTACCTCGGATGTTTGAATGTAGAAGAGAACATGCAGTCAAAAAGGGATAGTCTGTAGGATTAGGAAGATAGTCAGTAGGTTTAGGAAGAATAGTGAGTATAGGAGTTGGACCAAAAGTTCTTTAGCAATAGGGTTTCAGATAGAGAGTGAATGTAAATGTCAGCACATTTGAAGTTACAGTCACAATGATGAACTGGGGACAATATGTAGAAAAGCAGATATCAATAGGGACATTAAGAAATCAGGCATAGTATAAAGTGAGTGATAGGATTAGATATTTTCAAAAGGCTTGAGGTTGAATATATAATCTTAGGAAAAAAACAAATATGTAGTAACAAAGAGGATTGACATTTGAGAGCATTACTCAACCTGGACAGATGTTTTTAATAATCCATGCTCACTTTCCATTTAGGCTTTGGTACAATCATAAGTGTGACCTTTGCATTTTGTGTCCAGAATACTACTGTGATAAATGTATATGTAGATCAGGTGACATGAGTCTTTCTTCCACCATTATGGGGAGCAATATCCTGAAAACTTATAAATTAGTACTGGGGATACGAAAAGGTGTACCCTGTGTTGATGATTATTCAGATGATGCATGAATAGACCATATTGTGAATAAAGTATATAACTGGTTCCAACTTTAAATAATGGATTGAATTTGCATCTGAAAAAAATATATGAAATCTTATATTGATATACATAAATTCATTCCAACCTGTTATATATCTAATGGTAATATTAGGGTTACAGTTTATCATGAAGAGTGAGTTTTGCTTGAACAATGATAATGGAATCGAAAATAATGTGTTTAGAATGAAGTCAAGTGAAAAGACCAGTAGAGAAATATGGAGGAATACATGTGTTCTGATATAGCAAGTAATTGAAAGTGAACCAAATGCCTATAAATTTGTGAAGTTGTGAATGAAAAAAATATATCCTATGTTGTACATAAACTGAAGAAATTTTAATGTACCAGTGTTTAATAAAAATGAACTTCAAAATACACATCATGTCCCATAGAAATCTATTTGCATTGATGTTAAACTGGGTCAGTTACAGTAGAAATATTAGGATTTGTAAGCACCATTCACTGAATTTAGTTTTCAGTAGTAGGAAACCAATATGTATTTCAGGTGGTTGAGTATTTCTTAGAATAATCTTGTGTAAATTTGATTATACACCCAAATACATGAATACAAATGAATTTAGGGAGTGTATAATAAGATACATATATTTCATATTTTGGAAATTCTGGAGAATATATATATATATATATATATATATATATATATATATATATATATACACACACACACAAATACACACACAAACACACACACACAAATTAATATGTAGAAATATATATGCCAATTGAAGTTCATCATAAAATATAATTCATCCACATATCCAAAAATATTCATTTTACTTAACATGGATTTATGTATAATGTTTTTTACTAGGAAGCTCACCCATAGGTTGAATTTTCAATTCAATCAGTATTTAGGGGGAGTCATCTCTTTTCACAATTTTTATATTCCAATGTCAGTGAGCTCACAAGAATGTACGTGGGATACCAGGTAGGATAGTATATGTGCATAAAAAATACATGTGCTGAATAGGATACAGAGAAAGGGAGACAGGATTTTACATATGTGATAACTTTAAAAACTCATGAAGAAATATTATAATAAAAAGTTGACTAGATTTAAAACACATACTCTTGATAAAGCAGAAGGCAAATACAAGTATACACCATGCTTCCTATGAAAGGACTGTATTTCTATTCAGTTAGGTTTCTTTTTCTCCATCATATTAGGATTAGTAGTCAGATTCTAGTAGGGTATGGGTTGGTGTCAGGGATTCAGTATTTCAAATGGAAAATAGAAAAATTAATCTAATGTGTATGCAAACATGTACTACAGGAACAACTTCCCACTCTCTTCCAGAACAATGGCTTGACATAACCATCACTCCAAGTAAGACACAATTAGAGGAGAGGAGTTAGAAAATCTGTGAATACATATGAGAAATGTAAAATGCTCAGAAGTTCACAACACTGGAAGTAGAAGAACAGTTTCCAAAAGTAAGGGAGAGGGTAAACACTTCACAAACATGGAGCTCTCCTGGCCTAAAGACTTCTTGAGAAACTTCCTCTGTGGTTGGGCACATGAAATATTTGTAATTGTCAGGAAATTTAGTTTCGTTTGTAGTGACACCATGAAATCTGGGTCTGCATCTATGTGACCTGGAGGACATGGTTCCTTATTTTCTAATGAAAATGAGGCAGCAGTTCTGAATTCTCTCTTTGTAGGTAAACTGTGGCCACTGGGAGCTAAGTGTCTTCCCGTGTGGTCTGTGAAGCCATTTGGTCATGCTCCAATTTTCAGGGTGTTTCTTACTCTTGAACTGGGAGTTTCGTATTAGATTCATGAAATACAAGGAGTTCAACTGGGACACAATGATAGAGGGAGTTCTGTCACGTGTGGTTTGTCATGGTCGACAAGAGAATGTACGAACCAGGCTTTAATCCCACATAGCTTTCCCAGTTGACTATAGCAACCTGATTTTGAACATTGCCCTGAAACCTCTCCATATAAAAAGATGCCTTTACATATAAGGGTCGGCTGCCTGCACCATGTCAGTCGCAAGTCTTTTGGAAGCCAATGGAAGATCCAGGTGATCCTACCAAAAATATTTATTTACACACCTACAGTCCACTGCTCTATGCCCACTACTCAGCAGGCTCCAACTTACTGGCATCTCTGTTCTACAACATTTTCACGAAACCCAGTCAATCAAGGCACAGTTTGGAACCATCATGATCAGCAACAGGACATTCAAAGTTTATCCAGTGCCACCTGGTCATGGAAATTTCAAAAATTTCATGGTATTTATCTAGCCATTTTTCAAGGATGAAGTTGGAGGCACTGTGGGTTTCAATTAATTCAGGAACCATTAAATGGTGAGGAAGCTCATTTCAATGAAAGCTCTGGAGATCACTCACGGGGAAGGCTTCCCAAAGAGTGGCCAAAAGGTCACATGAATCCAGGCCCATTGAGGTATACAAAGTGAGATCCATGTGTGTTTGTATTCTCAACTAAGGGTCCCAAGTCTTTAAGAATTAAATCATGTGATATCCTGGCTCAGAATCCCCGAGCACTGTGGAAAGCCATCCTGGGCCTAGATGTCAGATTACAAGGGTGATTCTCATGCGTGACCTCCTAAAATCCCAACACTATTTTTTGCAATACTTCTCTGAGGTCAGTTCCAGAACTCAGTCTCTAAGGGTAATCACACCAGAGTTCAAGCTCCGGTGGACACAGTCATCTCTTCCAACTACCACACAATTGACCACAATTAAAACCAAAACACTCCCATATGGCCCTCATCTCCTTCCATATAGACACTCATCATAACCTCTGGCTGGAGGTTTCCATGAGGGGCGCAGACCAAGACAGTATCCACAATAATCTACCTTGCCCCTCATTTGCCTAAAGTCAGGGTGGCTTGGACACGCTTCCTGTTAACCAGGAGTGATCAAATAGGCCTGGTGTTAATACTGTTCTGCTTGTCCAATTTGAGGCCTACTGACTGTCAGATATTGATTCTTTATGTGAATTGGAGTCATGAGAAAACCCAAGCACCTATGGGCTAGCCTCTGCAGGTTTTGAAGAACTCGTTTGACCCAAAGGATTCCTATTCTCACTTGATGGAGGTCAGGAACCTTACAGAGGAAGGCGAGAGACTTCATGCCAATGACTGCTCTTTTGGCCATTTTGGTTTTGAATGCACGCATGGGAAATTTCTTTAGATCCCTCAGGTGCTGAGAATCTAAGCCACTGCCTCATACAGAGCCAAGGGGCTGATTCAGACACATCCCTTTTCAAAGCAGTTAAGGAAAGAGCCTCATGTATGCCCAATAATTTCCATTTGAAAACTGTTTTCTTCAGGCTTCACAAAAGGGTGGCCTGAGTCAAAGACCTTCCTGAAATTCAGGAAAACAGAACAATAGGTAAGCAAATGGTCCAAAGCAGGGTTGCTCCACTGAGAATTTTCTGGTCACACTGATACTTGAGTTTTCTGAGATGCTTGCCATTTCTTTCAGCTATCCAGTACATGGCCAGTCACAGAGCTTGAAGGTGGTACATATCGTGAACAAAATCCATGGTCCTATTCTGTAGAGTGGCCAGAATTCAGAAAGAAAACAGGAACTTAGGAATATAGCAGGTATTGCGCATCAATAGGGCAAGCTACAGTCCATTCATAAATGGGGCAATTTGAATGCTGAGAAGCTTTCTACTAGACAGGACACATCCATTGATGCATTCTCTTTTCTAATGCATACAACCACGGACACAGTGAAATACTGAGACATAGAAACACTCGCCATGTCAAAAGACTTACTAGAAACACTAAACTTCAATCCAAACAAACCGACTTTAATAACTATTCTAGGAAAATGAGACAAAACCACAAACCCACAACAACACCCACAAAGGCACCTCCTTCCCCCAAGTAGGTCTGTGACTATCCAGAGTGTCCTCTGACTTGTGGGCCAAAATATGTTCCCCCAAATTGGCCTGTCCTGTCTCAGATCTGGTCTCCTTGGCCAACTCTGTGAAGTTCTCAATAGCCAGCGGTGAGCCACTACCTGCTTTCTCAGGAAAAGCCCCGCTTCAGAGATTTCCTCTCATTTGGCCTTCCTCACATCTGTAGGTACCAACAAAGACTGACTCTGTCCTTGCTGAATCCAAACAAGTGAGACCACTGGGACTGGGACAGGGACTGGCTCTGGGTGCCTGGCTTCCTGGATCCCAAATTCAGAGAGTTCCATCACCAAGGAAGTTAAGTGAGGTCCCTTCCTTCAGAAATTGAATGAGGTCACTGTCTTGGCAACCACTTTGTCCTAACTGTTGCTTTCAAGGGTCCCATGATATGGAGGCTGCCCCTACTTTCTGTGACACTTTCACAAGTTAGAATGGTATATCAACAATAGGCACCCAGGAATAGATCTCCACACAGGCCTAGTTTGGTCCAACTTCTCTACGTTAAGAAGAGAAGCCGATTCATACACAACCTTTTATCCTGACCAGGTTGTTTGCCATGGAAGATGACTTTTGGTCTCTCAGGTCTTTCATAGCTGCCTACCTCTTCTCCAGGGATCATTTCTGCATGTACCTTTGAGGTTCTCAGGAGGTGGAAGATTCCCTACATTTCAGTATTGTAAGATCAACTCTTTCCCTGCTCTTCTGTAAAGTTAGATTGAGGGAACAGTGTATGGTTATGGTTAATAACATGTTCGGTTTGGGTTAGAAATCATTCTGCTGGATGAATAATGGTATTGGGAACTTGCTATGTGTATAAGAATATATAGGTGAAATATATGTATGAAAACAGAAATCTAAGTATGATTTGAAGTCCAGAAGGGCATTGGGCTCTTGATTGGGATATGCAGCTTTGAATTACGTTCTGCAGAGGTGTCTCAATTAAATCGATATACAATGCCATAGGACCTTGTACCTTGGATGAATTAATGTAGAAGGAACATCTAGTCGAAAAGGGATAGTCCGTAGTGAAAGGTTAATAAAATAGGTACTTGTCACTTCCTGTTTTTCTGTATGCTTAACAAAACACTGTTGAAATCTTGAGAAATGTTTGCTAATCTTGTTTCCAGAATGTTCTGTTCCCAACTGCCAAACTGCAGAATGTACTCCCTCACTCAGTGTCATGCAAACCGCCCACATGCCCTCACCCATTAGTAAACTTCCCTCTCTTCCCTCTCCAAGGAAAGTATATAAGCTGTGCTTAAGGTGTTCTCAGGGCTCTCTGCTCTATTTAAGTGAGTTCTGAGCCACAGCATGCTGAACCCCAAATAAACCCATTGCTGTTGCATGAGACAGACTCTTGGTGGTCTCTTCCTTCGACACTTGCCCGACCTTTACATATTGAGGTTCCACCGAGTTCTGGCAGTGGCAGACGAGAGACCCCAATGGGCTCCTCTCGGAGCAAGTAAGGCGCCTCTTTCTGGTTTCAGGTTTCATGTTAGGGCTTGGCAAAATCTCTGGCGATGAAGAGCCTGAGCTCCCTCCGAAGGTGGCTGAGAGACGTGTCACGGAGACACAGGGCACCTCCCTGGGGGACGCCGCAGAAAACTCGGGAAATTAAGGAACAATAGTCTCCTCAACTCAGTGATATTTTGTTTCAGATTCGGTATTGTCATCCCATCGGGTTTTGCCGGCTACTCATTCCTGGTTTCAGTGTTTGACGTCCATTGCCTGTGTTTATGGTCTTGTCTTATCTGTGTCATGTGTCCTTGCTTTTGCTGTTTGTGTACCTTTCATTATGGGACAGAGCAGTTCAATGCCTCTGTCCCTGACCCTTGATCACTGGAACAAAGTCCGCTTAAGAGCTCAGAATCTTTCTTGTTTTAGTAAAATGCTGGACCTGGCAGAATCTCTGTGCCTCAGAATGGCCCACCTTTGAATTCGGATGGCACCTAGAAGGATCTTTCTACTACGCACTAATTTAAAAATTCAGAGATATTATCTCAGCCGGGGACACATAGCCATCTGGATCAACAGCCATATATCTTAACTTGGCAGAACATCTGCAAATCTCCTCCTCCATGGCTGAAGCCTTTCCTTGCCCCTGCCTCTGCTCCTACTCCTTCCCCCATGATCTCTCAAACCCTCTCAACCTCCTCCTCCTCCACCCCCTGTTCTCCCCGAGTCACAGATTTGACTCTACTGGACTCTTCTTCCCTTACTAATCCCCTGCCCTTGTCCCCTAACGCACAACACCCTCAAATGGATTTCCCTGCTGCTGACTCAGCCTCTTTACCATTGGAGGAAGCTAAGCCGGTAATAGGGTCTGATAATGGACCGGTGTTCATGGCCCAGGTAAGTCAGGGGTTAGCCAGGAACCAGGGAATTAATTGGAAGTTGTATTGTGCTTATAGATACCCGAGTTCAGGACAGGCAGATAGAATAAATTGAACCATTAAAGAGACCTTAAGAAAATTAAACTTAGAGAACAGCATAAAAGATTGGACTATGCTCCTGCCTAATGCAATGTTTCATGCAAGAAATACTCCCTCTGTTTCTTTGAGTAACCTTAGCCCCTGTGAAATTCTCTATTGTTGCCCTCCTGCAGTAAGGGACCTAAGCCCGACTCAAAGACCTAACCATTCCATCCACACCCCCTTGCTTGACAGACTTAAACCTCTAAAAAGAACTCAGTGATACCTGTGTAAACAGCTGGCCACTGCCTACCAAACTGGGGACAAAGGGACTCCACATCGATATCAAGTAAGAGACTTCATCTACATAAGACGACATCAGGTATCATGCTTGAAACCCCGCTGGAAAGGACCATAGCCGGTGCTACTTATAACACCTCCAGTGGTAAAGGTAGACGGAATCAATTTCTGGATCCATGCCTCTCATCTCAAGCCTGCGCCCTGTCCAGACTCTGGCTGGAAACTGGAAAAGACTGGTAAAACCTTCAAATTGCGTATTTGCCATGTGGATAGGTCTGTGGACTCTCTCCTTGGCCACAAGTAGTCCTAAGCCACATCAGCCCATTCAGCAGTGATGGCTGATCACAAATCCTACTGGAAAAGAAGTATAATCTATCTCGCATACAGCCCCCTGAGGGACCTGGTGGCCATCATTCCTCCCAGACATTTGTCAGCTGGCTATAGGTCTTACCTATTGGGATATCGCTGATGAAGAGGATACCACTAAAATTCCATTAAATTACTTCTGTAGCATAGATAATGGAAACAAACATTATGGATGAAGGGACATGCAAGCCAGATGCAGGTTGGCTAGCCTAGATTACTATGTTTGCCGGGCAGACTCTCAAAGCCACAGTCACGGCTGTGTGGGGGGAAAGCCGACTTCTTCTGTAAGTCATGGGGATGTGAGCAAACAGGGGCTGCCTGATGGAACCCAAACTCCTCATCAAATTCAGTACACATCATTGGCCATATTACCAATTACATAAGAAGAACCGATGGCCCCCAGAGGGGTCTCTAGATCCTCAAATTCTGCGTGACCTTTTCCCTCCTTCACTCACATCCTGAGCTATGCTTCTCCAATAGATCCTCACCCTCAGCCTTCTGCTCCAGACACTCTGCTGTCACTCCCACCTCAGCAACCTGATTTCTCCCCTCCAATTACTAGATCAAAAACCCAAACCTCTGCCGGTTTTCAGACCATTGCCTCCTTGCTGAGGCAGCAGTTACTGAAGTACCCCTCCACCCACTCACTCCTCTCTTGTCCTGTCAGTGCCCGCACCGTGTCCCGCCAGGTCTTCTTACCAGCTAAACCAAAGCTCAAACCAGCTGAGGAGAGCCCTCAGTCCCCTATCTAAGATGTAATAAAAATGGCCTTTAAAGTTGGTTTGTCATCACTGAAAACAGTTTACTAATAATTAAACGTCCCTCATATGCGTTTTGAGATACTCACTCCCATCATCCTCTCTGCTCTACCTGTTCTACTGCTCAAGTTTTTGTTGCTAGGAAAATCTCAAACCCGTTTCCCATTATTCTTTTACATCTCTCCTTCCTCATTCTCAGATCCACGGAGCTGATCACAGCCCACCTTCCCCGTCTTCCCCCTCTGCACTAGGCCCACAGAAAAGTCTTAACTGACCTTCTCCAGAAGTCTTCACCATGGCTGACTTTAGGACTTTCAGCAAAAGAGTCCCTATAAAAGAGTTCAATGTAGATAAACTTCCTCTTTTCGTGTTGCCCTGTTCTACTTGGCCAGTGGCTAAAAAAATCAGCACTTCTCATTTAGACACCCTTTTACTAGTTTTTCACAAAATATGTGAACAAGGCCTCTGTCCTTGAGCTGGGGATTCACAGAGATGGCTACATTTCTAAGATAAAGAAGTTACCAACTGGTCTCCATGGTAACACCTGGCAGGGGTAAAATAAGAAAGGGAAGAAAAAGCTCTCCCCCTCCCAGGTGTCCTTTAAAAGTTAACTTGCCCAGAACAGGGGAAAAACAGGAACAAATACTGCGTTTTTGAACTTCTGCAGACTGTGAGCTTCTGAGCACCTTCCCTTACATGTTGGGTACAAAATTCTGAAACTACCTAAACTTGAGTTTCAGGGGATTAATTGAATACAACAGAAGCAATGCCCTCTGAATCCGGTTGCAACCAAATAGGACTGTTTCCCTGTCTTTAGTGCTATCTTAGGTGCCTTGCCTTGTCCGTCCTTACAACAGAATAATTCTATATACTTAAACCTTGTTTATGTTTTCATGAAATGGTCAACAGATGTGATTAATCGTGTAATGGTGCAGATGTTTCCCAGAGTGCTCTATTATGAAGCAGGTTCATTTGAAGATCAAATAGGGGGACATACAACCAGGTTCCACTGGGAGCATATATCCCTCACTTTAGCCATCATACTAGGAATAGGATTTGCTGCACGGGTGGGCCCAGGAACCACTGCCCTTGTCCATGTGACACAATAAATGACCCAATTAGAAGCAGCAATAGACCAAAACTAAGATATTAGAAACCACCATCAGAGCTTTGCATGAAACTTTAACCTCTCTCTCTGAAGTTGTTTTACAGAACAGTTGAGGTTTGGACCTCCTCTTCATTAAAGAAGGGGGCCTTTGTGCTGCATTGAGGGAAGAATGTTGTTTTTATGCCGAACATACTGGAGTTGTAATAAAATCTATGAGTAAATTAAAAAGACACATTAAAGAGCATCAACAAGAGAGAGAGAGACCCAAAAAGGGTTGTTTGAGTCTTGGTTCACACAGTGCCCCTGGTTAACTACGTTTTTATCAACCCTGGCCGGTCCAATAATAATCCTCATATTATTGCTAACTATAAAACCCTGTTTTCTCAACCGTGTAATTTCTTTTCTCCAGGCTCAAATTGGACGAGTTAAACTTATGGTAATACCCCACTAGGAGACATAGAATGTGAAACCCCCCAATGATAATTTTTATGATTAAAAGTAGCCAGAAAAAGAAGTGAGGAATGAAAGGTAAATAAAATAAGTACTTGTCACTTCCTGTATTTCCCTATGCTTAACAAAAAACTGTTGAAATCTAGAGAAATGCTTGCAAAACTTGTTCCCAAAATGTGCTGTCCCCAACTGCCAAACTACAGAATGTACTCCCTCACCCAGTTGCATGCAAACTGCCCACTCGTCGTGACCCATCAATAAACTTCCCTCCCTGCCTTCTCCAGGGAAAGTATACAAACTCTACTTAAGCTATTCTCAGGGCTATCTGCTCTATTAAAGTGAGCTCTGAGCCCCAGCATGCTGGAAACCCAATAAACCTTTTGCTGTATCATGAGTACTCTGTTGGTCGTGTCCTTCTCCGAAGCTTGCCCGACATTTACTTGGATGATTGAATGTAGAAGAGAACATCCAGTGAAAAAGGTATAGTTGGTAGGATTAGGAAGATAGTCAGTAGGTTTAGGAAGAAGAGTGAGTATAGAATTTAGAACAAAAGTTCTTTAGCAATACGGTTTCAGTTAGAGAGTGAATGTAAATGTGAGCACAGTTGAAGAGTCAGTCACAATGATGAACTGGGGAAAATATGTAGGAAAGCAGATATCAATAGAGACATTATGAAATCAGGGAAATTACAAAGTGAGTGACAGGACTAGATATTTTGAAAAGGATTGAGTTTGAATATATAATCTTAGGAAAAAACAAATATGTAGACACCAATAGGATTGATATTTGAGAGCATTAGGCAAATTTCAGGTGCATGAATATTTCTGAGAATAATCTTGTGAATAGTTGATTATAAATCCAGATACATGAACATGAATGAATTTAGGGAGTGTATATGAGACACATATATTTCATTTTTTGAAATATCTGGAGTGTGTGTATATATATATATATATATATATATATATATATATATATATATATACACACACAAACACAAAACACACACAGACAAAAAAGTAGCAATATATATGTCAATCAAAATTCATCATATAATATATATTATCCACAGATCTAAAAATATTCATTTTACTGAACATGGATTTATGTATAATGTTGTTCAACTAGAAAGCTCACCCATATGTTGAATATTCAGTTTCAATGGGGTTTAGTAGGAGTGATCTTTTCTTTCAATTTGTATCTGCCAAGTCAGCCACCTCACAAGAATGTACGTGTGGTACCAGGTAGCCAACCTGATTCTGAACATTGCCCATAAACCTATCCATATAACAAGATGCCTTTACATATAAGGGTCTGCTTGCTGTACCCTGTCAGTCACAAGGCATTTGGAAGCCAATGGCAGATCAACATGGCCCCACCACACATGTTTTATCACACACCTTTACACCACTGCTCTAGGCCCACTAATGAGCAGGCTCCAACTTACTGGCATCACTGTTCTACACAATTTTCATGAAACAAAGTCAGTCAAGGCACTGTCTGGTACACTTATGGTCAGCAACAGGATATCCAAAAGTTCTCCAGTGCCACCTGGTCATGGGAATTTCAAAATTTCATGGTATTTATCAAGCCATTTGTCGAGCATGAAGTTGGAGGCTCTTTGGGTTTCAATTTATTCAGGAACCATTAAATGTTGAGGAAGCTCATTTCAATGAAAGCTCTAGAGAACACTCACAGGCAAGACTTCCCAAAGTGTGGCCAAAAGGTCACATGAAGCCAGGCCCATTGAGGTCTACAATGTGAGGTCCATGTGTGTTTTGACTCTCAACTGTGGCTGCAAAGTCTTTCAGAATAAAATCATGTGATATCCTGGCTGAGATTCCCAGTGCTCTGGGGAAAGCCACCCTGCACCTAGATCTCAGGTTCCAAGGGCGACTCTCATGCATGGCCTAGTAAAAACCAAACACAATTCATGAAAATACTTCTCTGAGGTCAGTTCCAGAATTCATTCTCTAAGAGGAATCACAACAGAGTTCAAGCCCAGGTGGACCCAGTCTTTTCTTCTAAGTGCCACACAAATTACCACAATTCCAAACAAAACGCTCCCACATAACCCTTTTCTTCTTCCATATAGACACTCATCATAACCTCTGGATGGAGGTTTCCATGAGGGGCACAGGACAGGACAGTGTCCAAAATAACCTCCCTTGCCCCTCATTTGCCTAAAGTCAGTGTGGCCTGGAAATCCTGACTGTGAAACAGGAGTGATCAAATCGGCCTGCCGTTAATACAGCTTGGCTTCTCCAATTTGAGGCCTACTGACTGTAGGGTTTAGATTCTTCATGTAAATTGGGGTCATGAGAAAACCCAAGCACCTATGGGATAGACTCTGCAGGGCTTTGAAGAACTCTTTTGAAACAAAGGATCCCTATTCTCACTTGATGGATGTCAGGAACCTTAGAGAGGAAGGCGAGAGTCTTCATAAACAATGACTGCTCTTTTGGCCATTTTGGTTTTTAATGCACCCATGGGATCTTTCTTTAGATCCATCAGGTGCTGAGAATCTAAGCTACAGCCTAACACAGGGCCAAGAGGCTGATTCAGACACATCCCTTTCCAAAGCAATTAAGCAAAGAGCCACAGGTGTTGCCCATTCATTTCCATTTGAAAACTGTTTTCTTCAGGCTTCACAAAGGGGTGGCCTGAGGCAAAGAACTTCCTGACATTCAGGGCAACAGAACAATAGGTAAGCAAAAGGCCCAAAGCAGGGTTTCTCCACTGAGATTTAATGGTCACACTGATATCTGATTTTTCAGAGATGCTCGCCATTCCTTTGAGCTATCCAGTACATGGTCATGGCACACAGCTTGGAAGTGGTACATACCTTAGACATAAAACCATGAGCCTATTCTGGAGAGGGGCAGAAGTCCAGAAGAAAACTGAAACTTAGGAAGATTGCAGGTGTTACCCATCGAAAAGGCAATCTGAAATCCATTCATAAATTGGACAGGATGAATGCTGGGAAGCATTCTACTAGACAGGACACATCCATTGATGCATTTTCTTTTCTAATATCTGCAACCACGGACACAGTGTGATAGACAGACATAGAAACACTCGCCTTGTCAAATGACTTACTAGAAACAGTTCATTCCACACCAAAAAAAGTGCCTTGCCTACCTATTCTCTGAACATGAGACAAAACCAGAAACCCACCCCCACACCCACAAAGGCACCTCCTTCCCCCAAGAAGTTCTGTGACTATCCGGACTGTCCTCTGACTGGTGAGCCATACTATATTCCCACGGAATGGCCTGATCTGTCTCAGATCTGGTCTCCTTGGCCAACTCTGTGCAGGTGTCAGGACCCAGAGGTGAGCAACTACCTGCTTTCTCAGGAATGACCCCTCTTTAGAGCTTTCCTGGCATTTGGCCACCCTCACATTAGTAGGTACCAAGAAAGACTGACACTGTCCTTGGTAAATCCAAACAAGTGAGACCACTGGGACTGGGACTGGGACTGGCTCTGGGTGCCTGGCTTCATGAATCCCAAGTTCAGAGATTTCCATCACCAAGGAAGTGAGGTGAGGTCACTTCCTTTAGGAACTGAATGAGGTCACTGCCTTGGCAACCACTTTGTCCTACCAGTGGCTTCCAAGTGTCACATGAGAAGGAGGCTGCCCCTACTTCCTGTGACACTTTCACAATTTAGAATGGTATACAACCATAGGCACCCAGAAACAGCTACCCACACAGGCCTGGTTTGGTCCATCTTCTCTAAATTAAGATGTGAGAGGCTGATTCAGACAGAACCCTTCATCCTGAACAGGTTGTTTGCCATTGAACATGACTTTTGTTCCCTCAGGTTCTTCATAGCTGCCTACATCTTCTTCAGTCAACATTTCTGCATGGAACTTTGAGGTTCTCAGCAGGTGGAAGATCCCCTACTTTCCTGTATTGTAAGACCAACTCTGTCCCTCCTCTCTGTAAATTTAGAATGAGGGAACAGTGTATGGTTAGGGTCAATAACATATTTGACTTGTGTTAGGAATCATTCTGCTGGATGAATAATGGTATTGGGAACCTGCAAAATTTATAAGAATATATATTTGAAATATAAGTATGAAAACATAAATCTAGTTACGATTTGAAGCCAGAAAGGGCATTGGGCCCTTCTTTGGGATATTTAGCTTTGAATTACATTCTGCATTTTAGTCTCAGATAAATCTATACACAATGGAATAAAACCTTGCACCTCAGATGCCTGAATGTCGAAGAGAACATCCAGTCAAAAATGGATAGTCGGTAGGATTTGGAAGATAGTAGGTTTAGGAAGAAGAGTGACTCTTCGAGTTGGACCAATAGTTTTTTAGCAATAGGGTTTCGTTTAGAGAGTGAATGTAAATGTCAGCACATGTGAAGAGTCAGTCACAATGATGAACTGGGAAAATATGTAGGAAAGCAGGTCTCAATAGAGACATTAGGAAATCAGACAAATTATAAAATGCGTGATAGGATTAGACATTTTCAACAGGGTTGAGGTTGAATATATAATCATAGGAAGAAACAAATATATAGTCCCCAACAATATTGACACTTGGGAGAATTAGGCATCCTGGACAAGGATGTTTTTAGTAATATATACTCACTTTCAATTTAGGGTTTGGTACAATCATAAGTGTGACCTTTGCATTTTTGTCCAGAATATTACTGTGATAAAATGTATATGTAGATCAGGTGACATGAGTATTTCTTCCACCATTATGGGAAGCAATATTTTTAAAACCCATAAATTAGTATTGGGTATACAAATAGGTGTACCCTGTGTCAATGAATATAGAGATGATGCATGAATAGATCGTACTGTGAATAAATAATATAACTGGATCCAACATTAGAAATTGGAATTAGAATAAATTGATATCTGAAAATATACAGAAAATCTTATATTGATATTGGTATACATACATTCATTACAACCAATTATAAGTCTAATGGTAATATTAGGGTTACGGTTTATCATGAAGAGGGTGTGTGAGTTTTCCTTCAAAAGTGATTATGGAAATCGAAAATAATGTGTTTGTTAAGAAGTCTCATGAAACGACCAGTCGAAAAACCTGGAGGACTACGTGTGTTCGGAAGCAGGAAGTGATTGAAAGTGAAACAAATGTCTTTAATTTTGAAATTTTGGGTGAAAAATTTATCCATGGATGTGCATAAACTGAAGAAATAGTACTGTACCAGTTTTAAATAAAAATGAACGTCAAAATACACATCATGTCCCATAGGAATCTACTTGCATTGATGTTAAACTTGGTAAGTTACTGTAGAAATATTAGGATTTGTATGCACCTTTCACTGAAGTTTGTTTTCAGTACTAGGAAACAAATAAGTATTTCAGGTGGATGAATATTTCTGAGAATAATCTTGTGCAAAGTTGATTACAAATCCACATACATGAATATGAATGTATTTAGGGAGTGAATAATAAGACACATATATTTCATATTGTGAAAAATCTGGAGAGTATATATATATATATATATATATATATATATATATATATATATATATATACAAAACACACACAGACATTATAAAGTGGCAATATATATGCCAATCGAAATTCATGGTGAAATATATATCATCCATAGATCCCGAAATATTAATTTTAATGAACATGGATTTATGAATAATGTTGTTCAACTAGGAAGGTCACCCATAGGTTGAATTTTAAGATCCAACAGCATTTAGCAGGAGTGATCTCTTCTCATAATTTGTATCTGCCAAGTCAGCCACCTCACAAGAATGTATATGTGATACCAGGTAGGATTCTATATGTGCATATAAAAATACATGTGCTGAATAGGCTACAGAGAAAGGGATACAGGAATTCACATATTCATTAACTTTAAAAACACATGGAGAACTATTTCAATTAAAAATTAACTAGATTTATAACACCTAACCTACATAATGCAAACGGCAAGTCCAACTATACACCATGCCTCTTCTGAACTGCTTGTATTTCTATTCTGTTTGAGTTATTTTTCTCCATCATATTAGGAATAGTAGTCAGAGTCTAGTAGGGTATAGTTTCGTGTCAGGGATTCAGTATTTTGAATGAAAAATTGGAAAATGAATCCAATGTGTATGCAAATATGTGCTACACAAAAATCTTCCCACTTTCATCCACAACAATGCCTTGATATTACCTTTGCCACAAGTAAGACACAATTAGAGGAGAAGAGTTAGAAAATACGTGAATACATATCTGGAATGGAATACGCTCAGGATTTCCCAACCTTGAAGGTGATAGAGCAGTTTCCATAAATAAGGGACATGGTAAACACTCCACAAACATGGAGCTCTGCTGGCCTAAATACTTCTTGAGAAACTGCCTCTGAGGTTGGGCACTTGAAATATATGTTGTTGTCAGGAGCTTAAGCTTCCTTTATAGTGAGCCCATCAAAGCTGGGTCTGCATCTATGTGACCTGGAGGACATGGTTTCTTATTTTCCAATGAACCTGAGGCAGCAGTGCTGAATTCTCTCTTTGTAGGTAAACTGTGGCCACTGGGGGCTAAGTGTCACCCCGTGTGGACTGTGAAGCCATTTGGTCCTCTTCCACTTTCTGTTGTGGTTCTTGCTGCTACACTGGGACTTTGGTATTTGCTTCACGAAATACAACAATTTCAACTGGGACGCAGTGCTGGAGAGAGTTCTGTCACTGTGGTGGGTCACGGTCTGCAGGAGAATGCACCAACCAGGCTTCTTTCCCACATAGCTTGCACCATTGACCATGTCAACCTGATTCTGAAAATTGCCCTGAAACCTCTCCATATATCAAAATGCCTTTACAAATAAGGGTCTGCTGGCTGCACCATGTCCTTCACAAGCCATTTGGTAGCCAATGGCCAAACCACATGGACCTACCACAGATGTTTTATCACACACCTGCACACCTGCCCACTGCTGCTCTAGGCCCACTACTCAGCAGGCTCCAACTTACTGGCATCTTTTTTCTACATTATTTTTATGAAACCCAGTCAATCAAGGCACCCTCTAGTATACTCATGATCAGCAACAGGACACCCAAAGATTCTCCAGTTCCACCTGGTCATGGGATTTTCAAAAATTTCATGGTATTTAGCCATTTTTCAAGCATGAAGTTGGAGGCACTGTGGGTTTCAAGAACCACTAAATGTTGAGGAAGCTCATTTCAATGAAACTCTGGAGAACTCTCATAGGCAAGGCTTCCCAAAGAGTGGCCAAAAGGTCAAATATAGCCAGGCCCATTGAGGTATACGTTGTGAGTTCCATGTGTGTTTTGACTCTCAACTATGGCTACCAAGTCTTTAAGAATAAAATCATGGGATATCTTGGCTGATATTCCCAGTGCTCTGTGGAAAGCCACCCTGGGCCTTGATCTCAGTTTATAAGAGCGACTCTCATGCGTGGCCTCCTAAAATTTCAACACAATTCATGCAATACTTCTCTGAGGTCAGTTCCAGAACTCAGTCTCTAAGGGGATTCACACCAGACTTCAAGCCCAGGTGGACCCTGTCATCTCTTCCAACCGTCACATAAATGACCACAATTAATACCAAAAACAATCCCACATTGCCCTCCTCTTCTTCCATAAAGGCACTCATCATAACATCTGGCTGGAGGTTTCCATGAGGGGCACAGCCCAAGACAGTGTCCAAAATAAGCTCCCTTGGCCCTCATTTGCCTAAAGTCAGGGTGGCTTGGACACCCTTCTTGTGCACCAGGAGTGATCTGTAAGGGTAAAAGAAATTGAAATTAAAGTGTAAAAGTTAAAGTGTAAAAGACCGGGTGTTGTAAAGTTTTTAAGCAGCAAGGCTTGAGTTAAAATGTAAAGGACCAGGTATTGTTAAGTTCCTATGCTACACGCAAAACCTGAAATTCCTGTAGCTTGTAGGACAATTCCCGGACTACCCAGTAAATATTCCCCCTGACCGCCTGGTTTTTTAATAACCTAGGACCCTGTGAGGCCTGGCACATAGGCATTGCAGGGCCTAAACCAATCATTTTGAATGTGTACCCCGCTTTAGAACTGACCTATCACTCCCACCTTACATGTTCCCACCAATAAATGAACTAATCATGTTTAGGAATTGTTGTTTGATTTTCCCGTGGTGTATGATGATTTCTTAAAGGAGACTGTAATATATGTAAAGTCCCGCCCTGCCCAAAAAGTGTACTTAAGCACTGCTCAACCCCTGCTCGGGGCTCTGGGATGCTCTCCCATCTTGAGTGAGCACGTAGCCCCAGCATGCTGGATTGGATCCTCAATAAACGCCTTTTACTGTTGCATGAGCCGCAGTTTCTTGATGGTCTCTTCCTCCAACATTCGCCGGAACCTTACATTTGGTGCATTGGCCGGGAATCACGCAGCGCAGGACAAGGAGACCTCAACGAACCTTCCTGGGGGTAAGTAAGGCGCCTCTTTCCTTCAAAAATGATTATGGAAATCGAAAATAATGTGTTTGGAAAGAATCTCATGAAAAGAACAGTCAAGAAACATGGAGGAATACATATGTTCTGAAGCAAGAAGTAATTGAAAGTGAACCAAATGCCTGCAGATTTGTGAACTTGTGGATGAAAAGTTATATCCTATGATATCCATCAACTGAAGAAATAGTAATGTACCACTGTTGAATAAAAATGAACTTCAAAATACACATCATGTCCCATAGGATTATACTTGCATTAATGTTAAACTGGGTCAGTTACCATGCAAATATTAGGATTTGTAAGCACAATTCACCGAAGTTTGTTTTCAGTACTGGAAAATAAATATGTATTTTATGTGGATGAATTTTTCTGAGAATTATCTTGTGCAAATTTGATTACAAATCCACATACATGAATATGAATGTATTTAGGGAGTGAATAATAAGACACATATATTTCATATTGTGAAAAATCTGGAGAGTATATATATATATATATATATATATATATATATATATATATATATATATTTATTTATAAAGATAAAAACACAGACATTAAAATGTAGCAATATATATGCCAATCAAAATTCATCATGAAATATATATCATCCTCATATCCAAAAATATTCTTTTTACTGAGCATGGATTTATGTATAATGTTGTTCATCTAGGAAATTCACCAATTTGTTGAATTTTCAGTTTCATCAGTATTTAGGGGGAGTGATCTCTTTTCACAATTTGTATCATCCAAAAACAGTGAGCTCACAAGAATGTATGTGTTATACCAGGTAGGATTCTAAATATGCATAATAAAATACATGAGATGAATAGGCTACAGAGAAAAGGAGACAGAAATTTACATATGTGTTAACTTTAAAAACTCATGGAGAAGTACTACAATGAAAAGTTGACTAGATTTATAACACATACACTTGATAAAGCAGAAGGCAAGTCCTAGTATACACCATGCCACCTATGAATGGCCTGTATTTCTATTCTGTTAGGTTTCTTTTTCTCCATCATATTAGGATTAGTAGTCAGAGTCTAGTAGGGTATGGGTTAGTGTCAGGGATTCAGTATTTCAAATGGAAAATAGGAAAATGAATCTAATGTGTATGGGAATATTTGTTAGACAAAAAATCTTCCTACTGTCATCCAAAAAAATGCCTTGATAGTTCCTTCACCACAAGTAATACACAATTAGTGGAGAAGAGTTTGAAAATCTGTGAATATATATCTGGAAAAGAAAATGCTCAGGAGTTCACAACCTTGGAGGTGGTAGAGGAATTTCCAAAAGTAAGGTAAAGGGTAAACACTTCACAAACATGGAGCTCTGGTGGCCTAATTAATTTCTGAGAAACTGCCTCTGAGTTTGGGCCCTTGAAATGTTTGTTGTTGTCAGGAGCTTTCGCTTCCTTTGTAGTGAGACCATCAAAGCTGCGTCAGCATCTATGTGACCTGGATGACATGGTTCCTTATTTGCAATAGAACATGAGGCAGCAGTTCTGAATTCTCTCTTTGTAGGTAAACTGAGGCCACTGGGGTCTAAGTGTCTAACCATGTGGTCTGTGAAGCCATTTGGTCATACTTCATTTTTCGTGGTGTTTCTTACTGCTGCACTGGGAGTTTGGTATTGGCTTCACAAAATACAAAAAGAAAAACTGGGACACAGTGCTATAGAGAGTACTCTCACGTGTAGTGGGTGAGGGTCTGCAGGAGAATGCACCAACCAGGCTTCTATCCCCAAAAGCTTGCACCCATGTCCATATCAACCTGATTCTGAATATTGCCCTGAAACCTCTCCATATAATAAGGTCCCTTAACTTGTATGGTTCTGCTGGCTGCACCATGTCAGTCACAAGGCATTTGGAAGCCAATGGCAGATCCACATGGCCCCACGACAGATGTTTTATCATACACCTGCCCACCACTGCTCTAGGCCAACTAGTCAGCAGGCCTCAACATTCTGGCATCTCTGTTCTCACCGTTTTCATGAAACCCAGTCAATCAATGCAATGTCTGGTACACTCGTGATCAGCAATAGACATCGAAAGGTTCTCCAGTGCCACCTGTTCATAAGAATTTAAAAAATTTCATGGTATTTATCTAGCCAATTTTCAAAGATAAATTTGGAGGCACTGTGGCATTCAATTCATTCGGGAACCATGAAATGGTGAGGAAGCTCATTTCAATTAAAGCTCGGGAGAACTCTCAGAGGCAAGGCTTCCCAAAGAGTGGCCAAAAGGTCACATTAAGCCAGGCCCATTGAGGTCTACAATTGAGGGCCATGTTTGGTTTGACTCTCAACTATGGCTTCCAAGTCTTTCTGAATAAAGTCATGTGATATCCTGGCTGAGATTCCCAGTGCTCTTTGAAAGCTATCCTGGGCCTAGATCTCAGTCTCCAAGGGCAACTCTCATGCGTGGCCTCCTAAAATCCCAACACAATTCATGCCAATACTTCTCTGAGATCTGTTCCAGAACTCAGTCTCTAAGGGGAATCACTCCAGAGTTCAAGCACAGGTGGACCCAGTCATCTCTTCCAACCACCACACAAATGACCACAATTAAACCAAAACACTCCCACATGGCCCTCATCTTCTTCAATTTAGAGACTCATCATAACCTCTGGCTGGAGGTTTCCATGAAGGGCGCAGCTTAAGACAGTGTCCAATATAAGCTCACATGCCCCTCATTTGCCTAAAGTCAGGGTGGCATGGAAACTCTTCCTGTGAAGCAGGAGTGATCAAATAGGCCTGCCAATAATACTGCTCTACTTCTCCAATTTGAGGCCTATTCTCTGTGGGGTATAGATTCTTTATGTGAATTGGGGTCATGAGAAAACTCAAGCAACTATGGGCTACCCTCTGCAGGGCTTTGAAGAATCCATTTGAGTGAGTCGGGGAGTTGGACCAAATGTTCTTTAGATATAGAGTTTTGATTAGAGAGTGAGTGTAAATGTCAGCATATGTGAACAGTCAGTCACAGTGATAAACTGGGGAAAATGTGTAGGAAAGCAGATATCAATAGAGACATTAGGAAATAAGGCAAAGTACAAAGTGAGTGATAGGATAAGACATTTTTAACAGGGTTCAGTTTCAATATATAATCTTAGGAAGAAACAAATATGTAGTCACCAATAGGAATGATATTTGAGATCATTAGTTAATCAGGGCATGGATGTTGTTAGTAATACATGCTCACTTTCAATATAGGCTTTGATACAATCATAAGTGTGACCCTTGCATTTTGTTTCAGGAATATTACTGTGATGAAATGTATATGTATATCAGGTGACTACAGTATTTCTTCCACCATTTCTGAAAGCAATATTTTAAAGACTTAAAAATTAGTATTGGGGATACAAATAGGTATACCATCGGTCTACGAATATAGAGATGATGCCTTAATAGACCATACTGTGAATAAATAATATAACTGGTTCAAACATTAAATAATGGATTGAATTGATATCTGAAAATATATAGGAAATCTTATATTGATATACATACATTCATTCCAACCAGTTATACATCTAATGGTAATATTAGCGTTATGGTTTATCATGAAGAGTGTGTGAGTTTGGCTTCAAAAGTGATTATGGAAATCAATAATACTGTGTTTGGAAAGAATCTCATGAAAAGAACATTCAAGAAACATGGAGGAATACATGTGTTCTGAAGTAGGAAGTGATTGAAAGTGAACCAAATGCCTATAAATTTGTGAAATTGTGGATGAAAGGATATATCCTATAATGTCCATAAACTGCAGAAATAGTAATGTACCAGTGTCTGAATAAAAATGAACTTCAAAATACACATCATGGTCCCATAGGTGTCTACTTACATTGATGTGAAACTGGTTCAGTCACTGTAGAAATATTACGAATTGTATACACCATTCACTTAATTTACTTTTCAGTACTAGGAAAAAATATGTATTTAAGGTGGATGAATATTTCTAAGAATAATTTTGTGAAAAGTTGATTATAAATCTACATACACACACATGAGTTTACTTAGGGAGTGTATAATAAGACACATATATTTCATATTTTGAAAATCTTAAGAGTAGATATCTATATCTATATAGATAGATAGATAAATAGATAGATACACACATACACAGACATTAAAATGTAACAATATATATGCCATTCGAAATTCATCATGAAATATATATCATCCACGTATCCAAAAATATTCATTTTACTCAACATTTATTTATACATAATATTGTTCATCTAGGAAATTCAACCATAGGTGGAAATTCCAGTTCCATCTGTATTTAGAGGGAGCGATCTCTTCTCACAATTTGTATCTTCCAAAATAAGCGATCTCACAAGAATGTACATGTGATACCAGGTAGAATTCTAAAAATGCATAGAAAAATACATTTGATGAATAGGCTACAGAGAAAGGGAGACAGAAATTTACATATGTGTTAACTTTAAAAACTCATGGAGAAGTATTACAATGAAAAGTTGACTAGATTTATAACACATACCATTGATAAAGCAGAAGGCAAGTCCAAGTATACACCATGCCTCCTATGAAAGGCCTGTATTTCTATTCTGTTAGGTTTCTTTTTCTCCATCATATTAGGTTTAGTAGTCAGAGTCTAGTAGGGTATGGGTTAGTGTCAGGGATTCAGTATTTCAAATGGAAAATAGGAAAATGAATCTAATATGTATGCAAATATGTGCTACAAAAAAATCTTCCCACTCTCAGCCAGAACAATGCTTTGACATTACCTTCGCCCCAAATAAGACACAATTAGTGGAGAAGAGTTAGAAAATCTGTGAATACATATGTGGAAAGGAAAATGCTCAGAACTTCACAAACTTGTAGGAGGTAGAACAGTTTACAAAAAGGGAGAGGGTAAACACTTCACAAACATGGAGCTCTGCTGGCCTAATGACTTTTTGAGAAACTGCCTCTGAGGTTGGGCAGTTGAAATATGTTTTTGTCATGAGCTTTTGCTTCCTTTGTAGTGAGACCATCAATGCTGGGTCTCCATCTATGTGACCTGGATGACATGGTTCCTTATTTTCTAGTGGACATGAGGCAGCAGTGCTGAATTCTCTATTTGTAGGTAAACTTTGGCCACTGGGGTCTAAGTATCTAACCGTGTTGTCTGTAAAGCCATTTGTTCATGCTCCACTTTCGTGGTGTTTCTTACTGCTGCACTGTGAGTTTTGTATTGGCTTCACGAAATACAAGGAGTTCCACTGGGACACAGTGCTGGAGGATGTACTCTCATATGTGGTGGGTGAGGGTCTGCAGTAAAATGCACCAATGAGGCTTAAATCCCACATAGCTTTTCAACTCGACAATAGCCCCCTTATTCTGATCATTGGCAGGAATCCTCTCCATATAACAAGATGCCTTTACATAGAAGGGTCTGCTGGATGTACCATGTCAGTGACAAGTCATTTCTAAGCCAATGCCAGATCCACGTGGACCCACAACTGATGTTTTTTCACACACCTACACTCCACTGCTTTATGCCCACTAGTCTGCAGGCTCCAACTTACTGGCATCTATGTTCTACAGCATTTTCATGAAACACAGTCAATTAAGGCACTGTCTGGTACAATCATGATTAGCAACAGGACATCCAAATGTTCTCCAGTGCCACCTGGTCATGGTAATTTCAAAAAATTCATGGTATATATCTAGATATTTTTCAATAATGAAGTTGGGGGCACTGTGGGATTCAATTTATACAGGAACCAATAAATGGTTAGGAATCTCATTTCAATGAAAGCTCTGGTGAACTCTCACAGGCAAGGCTTCCCAAAGAGTGGGCAAAAGGTCTCATGAAGCCAGGCCCATTGAGGTCTACAATGTGAGTTGCATGTGTGTTTTGACTCTCAACTATGGCTGGAATCTTTCAGAATAAAATCTTGTGATATCCTGGCTTAGATTCCCAGTGCTCTGTGTAAAGTCACCCTGGGCCAAGATCTCAGATTCCAATGGTGAATCTCATGTGTGGCCTCCTGAAATCCCAACACAATTCATGGCAATACTTCTCTGAGGTCAGTTACACAACTCAGTCTCTAAGGGGAATCACAACAGAGTTCAAGCCCAGGTGGACCCAGGCATCTCTTCCAATTGCTACACAAATGATGACAATTAAAACCAAAACACTCTCACACGGCCCTCTTCATCTTTTATATAGACACTAATCATAACCTCTAGCTGGAGGTTTCCATGAGGGGCACAGCCCAAGACAGTGTCAAAAATAAACTCCCTTGCCCCTCATTTGCTAAAGTCAGGGTGGCCTGGACAACGTTAGTGTGAAACAGAAGTGATCAAATAGGCCTGCCGTTAATACTACTCCACTTCTCAAATTTGAGGCATACTGAGTGTGGGGTATAGATTTTTAGTGTGAATTGGAGTTATAAGAAAACCCAAGCACCTATTGTCTCCCCTCTGCAGCCCTTTGAAGAACTTATTTGACACAAATGATCCCTATTCTCACTTGATGGAGGTCAGGAATCTTACAGAGGAAGGCGAGAGGCATCATCCACAATCACTGATCTTTTTTCCATTTAGGTTTTGGATGCCCACATGGGATCTTTCTTTAGATTCATCAGGTGCTGAAAATCTAAACCACAGGCTCACACAGGGCCAAGAGGCTGATTCAGACACATCCATTTCCAAAGCTATGAAGCAAAGAGCCACAGGTGATGCCCATTCATTTCCATTTGAAAACTGTTTTCTTCAGGCTTCACAAAGGGGTGGCCTGAGGCAAAGACCTTTCTGACATTCAGAGCAACAGAACAATAGGTAATCAAAAGGCGCCAAGCAGGGTTTCTCCACGGAGACTTTCCTGGTTACTCTGATATATGAGTTTTCTGAGATGCTCGCCATTCCCTTCAGCTATCCAGTACATGGCCATGTCACAGAGCTTGGAGGTGGTACATATCTTGTACAAAAATACATGATACTAATCTTGAGAGTGGCCAGAATTCATGAAAAAATGGAAAATTAGGTAGATAGCCGGTGTTGCCCATGGATAAGGCAAGCCTCAGTCCATTCATTAATTGGAAAGGATGCATGCTGGGAAGCTTTCTACTAGACAGGACACAACCAATGAGCTATTTTTTTTCTAATATCTACAAAGAAAAATACAGTGGGATACACAGACATAGAAACAGTCTCCTTGTCAAATGACTTACTGGAAACAGTCCACTCCAAACCAAACAAACCTCTTTTTTTACCTATTCTCAGAACATGAGAAAAAAACCACAAACACAAACCAACACCCACAAATGCAACTTTTTCCCACAAGTAGGTCTGTCACTATCTGGAGTGTCCTCTGACTGGTAGGCCATATGATGTTCCCCAGAAATGGCCTTTCTGTCTCACATCTGGTCTCCTTGGTCAACTCTGTGAAGTTGTCAGGAGGCAGTGGTGAGCCAATTCCTGTCCTCTCAGGAAAGACCCCTCTTCAGAGCTTTCTTGGTATTTGGCAACCCTTACATCAGTAGGTACCAAGAAAGACTGACTCTGTCCTTAGTGAATCCAAACAAGTGAGCCCACTGCAACTGGGACTGGGACTGGCTCTGGGTGCCTGGCTTCCTGGATCACAAAATTCAGAGAGTTCCATCACCAAGGAAATGAGGTGAGGTCACTACCTTCAGGAAATAAATGAGGTCCCTGTCTTGGCCACCACTTTGTCCTAACAGTTGCGTCCTAGTGTCTCCTGACATGGAGGCTGCCCTACTTCCTGTGATACA
Organism: Callospermophilus lateralis; assembly: GCF_048772815.1. Lineage (NCBI taxonomy): Eukaryota > Metazoa > Chordata > Mammalia > Rodentia > Sciuridae > Callospermophilus > Callospermophilus lateralis. The sequence continues at coordinate 150,710 of NW_027512741.1, forward strand.
TTCACATGTTAGAATGGTATAGAAACCATAGTCACCTGGGAACAGCTCTCCACACAGGCCTGCTTTGGTCCATCTTCCCTGCATTAAAAATAGAGAGGATGACTCAGACACATCCTTTCATCCTGACCATGTTGTTTGCCATGGAATATGACTTTTGTTCTCTCAGGTCTTTCATAGCTGCCAACATCTTCTCCAGGGATTATTTCTGCATGGATTTTGAGGTACTCAGCAGGTGGAAGATCTCCTAACTTCCTGTATTGTAATATCAACTTTATCCCTCCTCTTCTGTAAAGTGAGATTGAGGGAACATTGTATGGTTAGGGTTAATAGCATGTTCCATTTGGCTTAGGAATCATTCTGCTGGATGAATAATGGTATTGGGAACCAGCGATATTTAAAATAATATAGAGGTAAAATATAAGTATGAAAACAGAAATCTAGGTAATATTTTAAGCCCAGAAGGATTTGGGCCCTTGATTGGGATCCTTAGCTTGAGTAATGTTTTGCACCGAGGTCTCAGTTAAATCGATATACAATGGCATAAGACCCTGTACCTCAGATGATTGAATGTAGAAGAGAACATCCAGTGAAAAAGGGATAGTGTGTAGGATTAGAAAGATAGTCAGTAGGTTTAGGAGGAAGAGTGAGTCTAGGATTTGGACCAAAAGTTCTTTAGCAATAGGTTTCGGTTAGAGAGTGAATATTAATGGCACCATATGTGAAAAGTCGGGCACAATGATGAACTGGGAAAAAATATGTAGGAAAGCAGACATCAATAGAGACATTAGGAAATCAGGCAAAGTATAACGTGAGTGATAGGATTAGACATTTTCAACAGGGTTGAGGTTGAATACATAATCTTAAAAAGAAACAAAAATGTAGTCACCAATTGGATTGACATTTGAGAGCATTAGGCAAACTGGGCATGGATGTTTTTAGTAATCCATGTTCACATTCCATTGAGGCTTTATTGCAATCATAACGGTGACCTTTGCATTTTGTGTCCAGAATATTACTGTGATAATATGTATATGTAGATCAGGTGACATGAGTATTTCTTCCACCTTTTCTGGGAGCAATATTTTGAAAACATATGAATTAGTACTGGGGATACTAATAGGTTTACCCTGTGTTGATGAATATAGAGATGATGCAGTAATAGACCATACTGTGAAAAAATTATGTGACTGGTTCCAAATTTAAATAATGGATTGTTTTAATATCTGAAAATATAGAGGAAATCATATATTGATATACGTACATTAATTCCAACCAGTTATGTATCTAATGGTATTATTAGGGTTACCGTTTATCATGAATAGTGTGTGAGTTTTGCTTCAAAAATGATTATTCAATCGAAAATAACGTGTTTAGAAAGAAGTCCAGTGAAAAGACCCGTCAAGAAACATGAAGGAATATATGTGTTCCAAAGGAGGAAGTGATTGAAAGTGAACCAAATATTTATAAATTTGTGAACTTGTGAATGAAGGGATATATTTTATGATGTCCATAAACTGAATAAATAATAACGTACCAAGTTTGAATAAAAATGAACTTTAACAAACACATCATATCAAATAGGAATGTATTTGCATTGATGTTAAACTTGGTCAGTTACTCTAGAAATATTAGGATTTGTAAGAACCCTTCCCTGAAGTTAGTTTTCAGTACTAGGAAACAAATATGTATGTCAGTGGATGTATATTTCTGAGAATAAACTTGTTAAAAGTTAATTATAAATCCACATATATGAATATGAATGAATTCAGGCGGTGTATAAGAAGACATATATTTCATATTTTGGAAAATCTGGAGACTATATATATATATATATATATATATATATATATATATATATATATAGACACACAAACACACACACATTATAATGTCACAAAATATATGTCAATCGAAATTCATCATGAAAAATAACTCATCCGCATATCCCAAAATATTCATTTTACTGAACATGGATGTATGTAGAATGTTGTTCATCTAGGAAGCTCACCCATGGGTTGAATTTTCTGTACCAACAGCATTTAGGAGGAGTGATCTCTTCTCACAAATAGTATCTGCCAAGTCAGCCACCTCACAAGAATGTACGTGTGAAACCAGGTAGGATTCTATTTGTGCATATAAAAATACATGTGCTTAATAGGCTACAGAGAAAGGGAGACAGGAATTCATATATTTCTTAACTTTAAAAACACATGGAATAGTGTGTAGTGTCCCTCTTTATCCCTTTTGATTAACTTTGGCTTAAAAAAAGAATTTTATTGAGAATTTTTGTATATATGTTTGTCAGGAATATTGCTCTGAAGTTTTCTTTCCTTGATGTGTCTTTGTCTGATTTTGGTATGTGAATGATACTAGCCTCATGAAATGAGTTTGGAGGAGTTCCATGCTTTTCTATTTTATGGAATAATTTGAGGAGTATTGTGATGAATGCTTCTTTGAAGGTCTTGTAGAACTTGACTGAGAATCTGTCTGTTCCTGGGCTTTGCTTGATTGGTAGGCTGTTGACAGCAACTTCTATTTCATTGCTTGAAATTGATTTGTTTAAATTGTTCATGTCCTACTAATTCAGTTTGGGTATATCTCTAAAATTTTATTGATGTCATCATGGTATTTTAATTTATTAGAGTATAAATTTTCAAATTAGTTTTTAATTATTCTCTGTATTTTAGTTGTGTACTCTGTAAAAGTTCTTTTACGATCCTTAATTTTAGTAATTTGAGGTTTTTTTTCTTCATTAGCTTGGTTAAGGATGTGTCAATTTTATTTAGTTTTCGAAGATTAAATTTTGTTTTGTGTCAAAAAAAAATAACATATGGAAAAGTATTTCAGCAAATTGAATAGATTTATAACTCCTACCTTATATCATGCAAAAGGCAAGTCCAACTATACACCATGTCCCTTCTGAAATGCTTGTATTTCTATTCTGTTTGGGATATTTTTCTCCATTATATTAGTATTAGTAGTCAGAGTCTAGTAGGGTATATGAATGTTTCTGAGAATAATCTTGAGAAAGATGATTATAAATACACATTCTTGAATATGGAAAAATTAGGAAGTGCAAAATAAGACAAAAATATTCCATATTTTCAAAAATTTGGAGAGTATATCTATATCTATCTATATCTATATCTATATCTATATCTATATCTATATCTATACACACACACACACACACACACACACACAACACTCACAGACATTAAAAAATACCAATATAAATGCCAATCGAAATTCATCAGTAAATATGTATCATCCACAAATGCAAAAATATTTATTTTACTGAACATGAGTTTATGTATAATGTTGTTGTACTAGGACGCTCTCCTATAGGTTGAATTTTCATTTCCAACAGCATTTAGGAGGAGTGAACTCTTCTCACAATTTGTATCTGCCAAGACAGCCACCTCACAAAAATGTACATGTGATACCTGGTAGGATTCTATATATGCATATAAATATACATGTGTGAATAGGCTACAGAAAAGGGAAACAAGAATTCACATATTTGTTAAGTTTAAAAACACATGGAGAATATTTCAATTAAAATTTGACTAGATTTATAACTCCTACCTTATATAATACAAATGTCAAGTCCACCTATACAACATGTCTCCTCTGAAGTGCTTGTATTTCTATTGTGTTGGGTTAATTTTCCCCATTATATTAGGATGAACTGTCTAAGTGTACCAGGTATGGGTTAATGTCAGGGATTCAGTACTTCGAATGGAAAATTTGAAAATGAATCCAATGCGTATGTAAATATATGCTGAACAATTTCCTCCTGCTCTCATCCAGAAGAATGCCTTGACATCACCTTCACCCCAAGTAAGACACAATTAGAGGAGAGGAGTTACAAAATCAGTGAATACATATCTGGAATGGAAAATGCTCAGGAGTTCACAACCTTGGAGGTGGTAGAAAAGTTTCCAAAACTAAGGGACAGGGTAAACACTCCACAAACATGGAGCTCTGCTGGCCTAAAAACTTTTTGAGAAACTCCTCTGAGATTCCGCACTTGAAATATATGTTGTTTTCAGGAGATTTGGCTTCCTTTGTAGTGAGACTATGAGAGCTGGGTCTGCATCTATGTGACCTGGAGGACATGGTTTCTTATTTTCCAAAGAACTAGATGAAGCAGTGCTGAATTCTCTCTTTTTAGGTTAACTGATGCCACTGGAGACTAAGGGTCTCCCCGTGTGGACTGTGAAGCCATTTGGTCCTCCTCCACTTTTTGTGGTGTTTTTCCTGCTGCACTGTGAGTTTGGTATTTGTTTCACGAAATACTAGGAGCTAAACTGGGATACAGTGCTGGAGGGAGTTGTGTCACGTGTGGTTGGTCAGGGTCTGCAAGGGAATGCACCAACTAGGCTTCTATCTCTCACAGCTTGGCCCATTGCCCCCTTGTCCATATCAACCTGATTCTTCATTTTCCTCTGAAGACTCTCCATATAACAAGATGCCTTTACATATAAGGGTCTGCTGGCTGCACCATGTCAGTTACAAGCCCTTTGGAATCCAATGGTAGATCCACATGGCCCTACCACGGATGTTTTATCAAACTCCTCCCCACCACTGCTCTAGACCCACTACTCAGCAGACTCCAACTTACTGGCATCTCTGTTCTACACCATTTTCATGAAACTCAGTAAATCAAGGCACTGCCTGGTATACTCATAATCAGCAACAGGACATCCAATGTTTCTCCAGTGCCACCTGGTCATAGGAATTTCAAAAATTTCATGGTATTTATCTAGCCATTTTTCAAGCATGAAGTTGGAGGCACTGTGGGTTTCAATTCATTCAGCAAACATTAAATGGTGAGGAAGCTCATTTCAATGAAATCTCTGGAGAACTCTAAAAGGCAAGGCTTCCCAAAGAGTGGACAAAAGGTCACATTAGGCCAGGCCCATTGAGGTCTACAATGTGAGGTCCATGTGTGTTTTGACTCTCAACTATGGCTGCCATTTCTTTAAGAATAAAATCATGTGATATCCTTGCTGAGTTTCCCAGGCCTCTGTGGAAATCCACCCGGGGCCTAGGTCTCAGTTTCCAAGAGTGACTTTCATGCGTGGCCTCTTAAAATCCCAACAAAATTCATGGCAATGCTTCTCTGAGTTCAGTTCCAAAATCCAGTCTCTAAGGGGAATCACACTAGAGTTCAAGCCCACGTGGACACAGTCATTTCTTCCAACTGTCACACAAATGACCAAAATTAAAACCGAAACACTCCCACATGGCCCTCATCTTATTCCATATAGTAACTCATCTTAACCTCTGGCTGGAGGTTTCCATGAGGGGCGCAGCCCAAGACAGTGTCCAAAATCAGCTCGTTTGCCCCTCATTTGCCTAAAGTCAGGGTGGCCTGGACACCGTTTCTGTGAGCCAGGAATGATCAAATAAGCCTGCCGTTAATTCTTCTGTGTTTCTCCAATTTGAGGCCTACTGATTTCAGGAATACATTCTTTATGTGATTTAAAGTTATTCGAAAACCCAAGCACCTCTGCAGAGATTTGAAGAACTCATTTGACCCAAAGAATCCCTATTCTCACTTATGGAGTTCAGGATTTTAACAGAGGAAGGCAAGAGAATTCATCCACAATGAAAGATTTTTTGCCCTTATGGTTTTGGATGCACGCAGGGGATCATTTTTAGATTCATCAGGTGCTGAGAATCTAAGTTACAGCCACACACATGGCCAAGAGGCTGATTCAGACACATCCTTTCCCAAAGCAGTGAAGCCAGAAGCCACAGGTGATGCCCATTCATTTCCATTTGAAAACTGTTTTCTTCAGGATTCACAAAGGGGTGGCCTGAGGCAAAGACCTTCCTGACATTCAGTGCAACACAACAATAAGTCAGCAAAAGGCCCAAAGCAGGGTTTCTGCACTGAGACTTTCCTGGTCACACTGATATCTGAGTTTTCTGAGATGCTCGCCATTCTCTTCAGCTATCCAGTACATGGCCATGTCACAGAGCTTGGAGGTGGTACATATTTTGGACACAAAACCATGAGCCTATTCTGGAGAGTGGCTAGAATTCAGGAAGAAAACAGCAACGTAGAAAGATAGCAGATGTTGCACATCGATAAGACAAGCTGCAGTCCATTCATATATTGGGCAGGATGAATTATGGGAAGATTTATACTAGACAGGACACCTCCATTAATGCATTCTCTTTTTAATGTCTACAACAACGGACACATTGGGATACACCGAAACAGAAACACTAGCCTGATCAAACAACTTACTAGAAACTGTCCACTCCAAACCAAACAAACAGCCTTTCCTACCTATTCTCAGAACATGAGACAAAACAACAAACCCACACCCACTCCCACAAAGGCACCTCCTTCCCCCAAGTAGGTCGGTGACTATCCGGAGTTTCCTCTGACTGGGGGCCATACTATGTTCCCCCGAAATGTCCTGTCTTCTCTCAGATCTTGTTTCCTTGTTCAACTCTTTGTAGTTTTCAGGAAAAAGTGGTGAGCCACTACCTGCTTTCTCAGGAAAGGTCCATCTTCAGAGTTCTCTTGGCATTAGGCCATCCTCACATCAGTAGGTACCAAGAAAATTGACTCTGTCCTTGGTAAATCCAAACAAGTGAGCCCACTGGGACTGGGACTGGGACTGCCTCTGGGTGCCTGGCCTCTTGGATACAAATTTCAGAGAGTTCCATCACCTAGGAAATGAGGTATGTCACTTTCTTTGGAACTGAATGAGTCACTTCCTTGGCAACCACATTGTCCTAACTGTTGCTTCCAAGGGTCCCATGAGATGGAGGCTTCCCCTACTTCCTGTGACACTTTCACAAGGGAGAATGGTATATCAACCATAGGCACCCAGGAACAGCTCTCCACACAGGCCTGGTTTGGTCCATCTTCTCTACAATAAGAAGAGAGAGGCTGATTCAGACACATCCCTTCTTTCTGACCAAGATATTTGCCATGGAAGATGACTTTTGCTCTCTCAGGTCCTTCATACCTGCCTACAACTTCTCCAGGTATCATTTCTGCATGGACCTTTGAGGTTCTCATCAGGTGGAATATCCCCAACTTTCCTGTATTGTAAGAACCACTCTGTCCCTGCTTTTCTGTAAGATGATTGAGGGACCAGTGTATAATTGGGGTTAAAAACAGGTTTGATATGGGTTACGAATGATTCTGTGCGATGAATAATGGTATTGGGAACCTGCAATGCTTACAAAATATAGATGTGAAATATAAGTATGAAAACAGAAATCTAGGTATGATTTGAAGCCCATAAGGGTTCTGCCCTTGATTGGGATACTTAGCTTTGAATTATGTTCTGCAAAGATGTCTCAGATAATTCGATATACAATGGCATAGGACCTTGTAAATTGGATGATTGAATTTAGAAGAGAGCACCCAGTCAAAAAGGGATATTCAGTAGGATTAGGAAGATAGTCGTTGGGTTTAGGAAGAAGAGTGAGTATAGGATTTGGACCAAAAGTTCTTTAGCAATAGACTTTCGGTTATAGAGTGAATGTAAATGTCAGCACATATGAAGAGTCAGTCACTATGTTGAACTGGGGAAAATATGTAGAAAAGCAGAGATCAATAGAAACATTACGAAATCAGGCAAAGTATAAAGTGAGTGATAGAATTAGACATTTTCAACAGGATTGAGTTTGAATATATAAATTAGGAAAAAACAAAAATGTAGTCACCAATAGGATTGACAATTGACAGCATTAGGCAACCTGGACATGGATGTTTTTAGAAATCCATGTTCACTTTCCATTTAGGATTTGGTACAATCATAAGTGTGACCTTTCCATTTTTTGTCCAGAATATTACTGTGATAATGAGGTGACATGAGTAATTCTTTCACCATTTCTGGGAGCAATATATTGAAGATGTAAAATCAGAATCGGGGGTACAAAGAGGTGTACCCTGTTTCTATGAACATAGAGAAAAAGCATGAATAGACCATACTGTGAATAAATAATATAACTTTTTTGAACTTTAAATAATGAATTGAACTGATATCTGAAAAATTAAAGGAAATCGTATATTGATATACAATCATTCATTCCAACCAGTTATATATCTAAACGAAATATTAGTGTTTTGGTTTATCATGAAGAGTGTGTGAGTTTTGCTTCAAAATGACTATGGAAATTCAAAATAATGTGTTTGGAAAGAAGTCTCATGAAAAGACCATTCAAGAAACCCTGACAATACATGTGTTCTGAAGCAAGAAGTGATTAAAGTTGAAACAAATGCCTATTAATTTGTGAACTTGTGGATGAAATGTATATCCTATGATTTGCAAAAACTGAAGTAACAATAATGTACCAGTGTCGAATACAAATGAATGACAAATTACATATCATGTCCCATAGGAGTCTACTTGCATTGATGTTATACTGGGTCGGTTACTGTAGAATAATTTGGATATGTATGCACCATTCACTGAAGTTAGTTTTCAGTACTAGGAAACAAATATATATTTCAGGTGGATGAATATTTCTGATTATAATCTTGTGAAAAGTTGATTATAAATCCACATACATGAACATGAATGAATTTAGAGAGTGTATATTAGACATATATATTTCATATTTTGAAAAATTTGGGGAGTATATCTATATCTATATCTATATCTATATCTATATCCACACACACACACACACACACACACACACACAACACTCACAGACATTAAAAAATACCAATATAAATGCCAATCGAAATTGATCAGAAATATATATGATCCACAGATTCAAAAATATTTATTTTGCTGAACATGAGTTTATGTATAATGTTGTTTTACTAGGACGCTCTCCTATAGGTTGAATTTTCATTTCCAACAGCATTTAGGAGGAGTGAACTCTTCTCACAATTTGTATCTGCCAAGACAGCCACCTCATAAAAATGTACGTGTGATACCAGCTAGGATTCTATATATGCATATATATATACATGTGTGAATAGGCTAAAGAAAAGGGAAACAAGAATTCACATATTTGTTAAGTTTAAAAACACATGGAGAATATGTCCATTAAAATTTGAATACATTTATAACTCCTACCTTATATAATGCAAATGTCAAGTCCAACTATACAACATGTCTCCTCTGAAGTGCTTGTATTTCTATTGTGTTGGGTTAATTTTCCCCATTATATTAGGATGAATAGTCTGAGTCTACTAGGTATGGCTTAGTGTCAGGAATTCAGCATTTCGAATGGAAAATTAAAAAATGAATCCAATGTGTATGTAAATATATGCTGCACAAATATCCTCCCGCTCTCATCCAGAAGAATGCCTTGACATTACCTTCACCCCAAGTAAGACACAATTAGAGGAGAAGAGTTACAAAATCAGTGAATACATATCTGGAATGTAAAATGCTCAGGAGTTCACAACCTTGGAGGTGGTAGAGGAGTTTGCAAAACTAAGGGACAGGGTAAACACTCCACAAACATGGAGCTCTGCTGGCCTAAAAACTTTTTGAGAAACTGCCTCTGAGCTTCTGTACTTGAAATATATGTTGTTTTCAGGAGATTTGGCTTCCTTTGTAGTGAGACTATGAGAGCTGGGTCTGCATCTATGTAACCTGGAGGACATGGTTTCTTATTTTCCAATGAAAAAGATGAAGCAGTGCTGAATCCTCTCTTTGTAGGTAAACTGAGACCACTTTGTACTAAGTGTCTCCCCGTGTGGACTGTGAAGCCATTTGGTCCTCCTCCACTTTTTATGGTGTTTTTGCTGCTGCACTGTGAGTTTGGTATTTGTTTCCCGAAATACTAGGAACTAAACTGGGACACAGTGCTGGAGGGAGTTCTGTCACGTGTGGTGGGTCAGGGTCTGCAAGAGAATGCACCAACTAGGCTTCTATCTCTCACAGCTTGCCCAATTGACCCCATGTCCATATCAACCTGATTCTTAATTTTCCTCTGAAAACTCTCCATATAACAAGATGCCTTTACATATAAGGGTCTGCTGGCTGCACCATATCAGTTACAAGCCATTTGGAATCCAATGGTAGATCCACATGGCACTACCACGGATGTTTTGTCAAACACCTCTCCACCACTGCTCTAGACCCACTACTCAGCAGACTCCAACTTACTGGCATCTCTGTTCTACACCATTTTTATGAAACTCAGTAAATCAAGGCACTGTCTGGTATACTCATGATCAGCAACAGGACATCCAATGTTTCTCCAGTGCCTCCTGGTCATTGGAATTTCAAAAATTTCATGGTATTTATTTAGCCATTTTTCAAGCATGAAGTTGGAGGCACTGTGGGTTTCAATTCATTCAGCAAACATTAAATGGTGAGGAAGCTCATTTCAATGAAATCTCTGGAGAACCCTCACAGGCAAGGCTTCCCAAAGAGTGAACAAAAGGTCACATTAGGCCAGGCCCATTGAGGTCTACAATGTGAGGTCCATGTGTGTTTTGACTCTCAACTATGGCTGCCATGTCTTTAAGAATAAAATCATGTGATATCCTTGCTGAGATTCCCAGGCCTCTGTGGAAATCCACCGGGGCCTAGGTCTCAGTTTCCAAGAGCGACTTTCATGTGTGGCCTCTTAAAATCCCAACAAAATTCATGCCAATGCTTCTCTGAGTTCAGTTCCAAATCCCAGTCTCTAAGGGGAATCACACCAGAGTTCAAGCCCACGTGGACCCAGTCATTTTTTCCAATGCCACACAAATGATCAAAATTAAAATCAAAACACTCCCACATGGCCCTCATCTTATTCCATATAGTCAATCATCTTAACCTCTGGGTGGAGGTTTCCATGAGGGGCGCAGCCAAAGACAGTGTCCAAAATCAGCTCGTTTGCCCCTCATTTTCCTAAAGTCAGGATAGCCTGGACACCGTTTCTGTGAACCAGGATTGAACAAATAAGCCTGCCGTTAATACTTCTGTGTTTCTCCAATTTGATGCCTACTGATTTTAGGTATCGATTCATTAGGTGATTTCGAGTCATGCGAAAACACAAGCACCTCTGCAGGGCTTTGAAGAACTCATTTGACCCAAAGAATCCCTATTCTCATTTGATGGAGTGCAGGAACCTAACAGAGGAAGGAAAGAGACTTCATCCACAATGAATGATATTTTTGCCATTTTGGTTTTGGAAGCTCACATGGGATCATTCTTAAGATCCATCAGGTTCTGTGAATCTAAGTCACAGCCACACACAGGTCCAAGAGGCTGATAAAGACACATCCCTTTCCAAAGCAATTAAGCAAAGAGCCACAGGTGAAGCCCATTCATTTCCATTTGAAAACTGTTTTCTTCAGGCTTCACAAAGGAGTGGCCTGAGGCAAAGACCTTCCTGACATTGAGTGCAACACAACAATAAGTAAGCAAAAGGCCCAAAGCAGGGTTTCTGCACTGAGACTTTCCTGGTCACGCTGATATCTGAGTTGTCTGAGATTCTCGCCATTCTCTTCAGCTATCCAGTACATGGCTATGTCACAGAGCTTGGAGGTGGTACATATTTTGGACACAAATCCATGAGCCTATTCTGAAAAGTGTCCAGAATTCAGAAAGAAAACAACAACTTAGAAAGATAGCAGGTGTTGCACATCGATAAGACAAGCTGCAGTCCTTTCATATATTGGGCAGGATGAATTATGGGAAGATTTATACTAGACAGGACACACCCATTAATGCATTCTCTTTTCTAATGTCTACAACAACGAACACAGGGGGATACACAGAAACAGAAAAACTCGCCATGTCAAATGACTTACTAGAAACTGTCCATTCCAAACCAAACAAACCGCCTTTCCTATCTATTCTCAGAACATGAGACAAAACAACAAACCCACACCCACTCCCCCAAAGGCACCTCCTTCCCCCAAGTAGGTCTGTGACTATCCGGAGTGTCCTCTGACTGGTGGGCCATACTATGTTCCCCCAAAATGGACTGTCTTCTCTCAGATCTTGTTTCATTGACCAACTCTGTGAAGATGTCAGGAAAAAGTGGTTAGACACTACCTGTTTTCTCAGGAAAAATCCATCTTCACAGCTCTCCTGGCATTTGGCCATCCTCACATCATTAGGTACCAAGAAAACTGACTGTCCTTGGTAAATCCAAACAAGTGAGCCCACTGGGACTGGGACTTGGACTGCCTCTGGGTGCCTGGCTTCTTGGATACCAAGTTCAGAGAGTTCCATCACCAAGGAAATGAGGTATGTCACATTCTTTGGAACTGAATGAGGTCCCTGCCTTGGCACCCACTTTGTCCAAACAGTTGCTTCCAAGGGTAACATAAGATGGAGGTTGCCCCTACTTCCTGTGACACTTTCATAAGGTAGAATGTATATCAACCATTGGCACCCGGGAACAGCTCTCCACTCATGCCTGGTTTGGTCCATCATCTCTAAAATAAGAAGAGAGAGGCAGATTCAGACACATCCCTTCATCCTGACCAGGTTCTTTTCCATGGAAGAGGACTTTTGCTCTCTCTGGTGCTTCATACCTGCCTACAACTTCTCCAGGTATCATTTGTGCATGGACATTTGAGGTTCTCATCAGGTGGAAGGCCCCCAACTTTTCTGTATTGTAAGAACCACTCTGTCCCTGCTCTTCTGTAAATTGATTGAGGGAACAGTGTATACTTGGGGTTAAAAACAGGTTTCATTTGGGTTAGCAATGATTCTGTGCGATGAATAATGGTATTGGAAACATGCAATATTTACAAGAATATAGAGTTGAAATATAAGTATGAAAACAGAAATCAAGGTATGATTTGAAGCCCAGAATAGTGTTGCCCTTGATTGGGATACTTAGCTTTGAATTATGTTCTGCAAAGTTGTCTCAGATAATTCGATATACAATGGCATAGGACCTTGTAAATTGGATGATTGAATTTAGAAGAGAACATCCAGTCAAAAAGGGATATTCAGTAGGATTAGGAAGATAGTCGGTAGGTTTAGGAAGAAGAGTGAGTATAGGATTTGGACCAAAAGTTCTTTAGCAATAGACTTTCGGTTATAGAGTGAATGTAAATGTCAACACATATGGAGAGTCAGTCAGTATGTTGAACTGGGAAAAATATGTAGAAAAGCCGATATCAATAGAAACATTACAAAATGAGGCAAAGTATAAAGTGAGTGATAGAATTAGACATTTTCAACAGGGTTGAGTTTGAATATATAAATTAGGAAAAAACAAATATGTAGTCACCAATAGAATTGACAATTGACAGCATTAGGCAACGTGGACATAGATGTTTTTAGAAATCCATGTTCACTTTCTATTTAGGCTTTGGTACAATCATAAGTGTGACCTTTCCATTTTTTGTCCAGAATATTACTGTGATAATGAGGTGACATGAGTATTTCTTTCACCATTTCTGGGAGCAATATATTGAAGATGTAAAATTAGAATTGGTTGTACAAAGAGGTGTACCCTGTTTGTATGAACATAGAGAAAAAGCATGAATAGACCATACTGTGAATAAATAATATAACTTTTTTGAACTTTAAATAATGAATTGAACTGATATCTGAAAAATTAAAGGAAATCGTATATTGATATACAATCATTAATTCCAACCAGTTATTTATCTAATGGAAATATTAGTGTTTTCTTTTATCATGAAGAGTTTGTGAGTTTTGCTTCAAAATGATTATGGAAATTCAAAATAATGTGTTTGGTAAGAAGACTCATGAAAAGACCTGTCAAGAAACCCTGACAATACATGTGTTCTGAAGCAAGAAGTGATTAAAGTTGAAACAAATGCCTATTAATTTGTGAACTTGTGGGTGAAATGTATATCCTATGATGTGCAAAAACTGACGAAACAATAATGTACCAGTGTTGAATACAAATGAATGACAAATTACATATCATGTCCCATAGGAGTCTACTTGCATTGATGTTAGACTGGGTAAGTTACTGTAGAATAATTAGGATATGTATGCACCCTTCACTGAAGTTAGTTTTCAGTACTAGGAAACAAATATGTATTTCAGGTGCATGAATATTACTGATTATAATCTTGTGAAAAGTTGATTATAAATCCACATACATGAACATGAATGAATTTAGAGAGTGTATATTAGACACATATATTTCATATTTTGAAAAATTTGGAGAGTATATCTATATCTACATCTATATCTATACACACACACACACACACACACACACACACACAACACTCACAGACATTAAAAAGTACCAATATAAATGCCAATCGAAATTCATCAGTAAATATATGTCATCCAGAAATGCAAAAATATTTATTTTACTGAATATGACTTTATGTATAACGTTGTTCGACTAGGACGGTCTCCTATAGGTTGAATTTTTATTTCCAACAGCATTTAGGAGGAGTGAACTCTTCTCACAATTTGTATCTGCTAAGACAGCCACCTCACAAAATGTACGTGTGATACCTGCTAGGATTCTATATATGCATATATATATACATGTGTGAATAGGCTAAAGAAAAGGGAAACAAGAATTCACATATTTGTTAAGTTTAAAAACACATGGAGAATATGTCCATTAAAATTTGAATACATTTATAACTCCTACCTTATATAATGCAAATGTCAAGTCCAACTATACAACATGTCTCCTCTGAAGTGCTTGTATTTCTATTGTGTTGGGTTAATTTTCCCCATTATATTAGGATGAATAGTCTGAGTCTACTAGGTATGGCTTAGTGTCAGGAATTCAGCATTTCGAATGGAAAATTGGAAAATGAATCCAATGTGTATGTAAATATATGCTGCACAAATATCCTCCCGCTCTCATCCAGAAGAATGCCTTGACATTACCTTCACCCCAAGTAAGACACAATTAGAGGAGAAGAGTTACAAAATCAGTGAATACATATCTGGAATGTAAAATGCTCAGGAGTTCACAACTTTGGAGGTGGTAGAGGAGTTTGCAAAACTAAGGGACAGGGTAAACACTCCACAAACATGGAGCTCTGCTGGCCTAAAAACTTTTTGAGAAACTGCCTCTGAGCTTCTGTACTTGAAATATATGTTGTTTTCAGGAGATTTGGCTTTCTTTGTAGTGAGACCATCAAAGCTGGGTCTGCATCTATGAGACCTGGAAGACATTGTTTCTGATATTTCAATGAACATGAGGCAGCAGTGCTGATATTTTTCTTTTTAAGTAAACTGTGGCCTCTGGGGTCTAAGTGTCTCCCCGTTGAACTGTGAAGCCATTTGACCCTCCTACACTTTTTGTGGGGTTTTTGCTGCTGCACTGGTAGTTTGGTATTTGCTTCATAAAATAGAAGGAGTTCAACTGGGACACAGTGCAGGAGGGAGTTCTATCACGTGTGGTGGGTCAGGGACAGCAGAAAAATGCACCAACTAATCTTCTATCCCTCAAAGCTTGCCCCATTGCATCCTTGTCCATAGCAACCTGATTCTGAACATTGCCCTGAATCCTCTCCATATAACAAGATGCCTTTACTTATAAGGGTCTGCTGGCTGCACCATGTAAGCCACAAGCCATTTGTAAGCCAATGGAAGATCCAAATTGCTCCAACACAGAAGTTTTATCACACTCCTGCCCATCACAACTCTAGGCCCACTTCTCAGGAGGCTGCAACTTACTGGGACCTCTGTTGTACACCATTTTCATAAAACCCAGTCAAGCAAGGCACTGTCAGGTACATCCATGATCAGCAGCAGGACATCCAAAGGTTCTCTAGTGCAACCTAGTCGTGGGAATTTCAAAAAATTCACGGTATTTATCTAGAAATTTTTCAAGGATGAAGTTGGAGGCACTGTGGGTTTCAATTTATTCAGGAACCATTAAATGGAGAGGAAGATTATTTCAATGAAAGCTCTGGAGAACCCTCACAGGCAAGGCTTCTCAAAGAGTGGACAAAAGGTCACATTTAGCCAGGCCCATTGAGGTCTACAATGTGGGGTCCATGTGTGTTTTGACTCTCAAAGATGGCTGCCAAGTCTTTCGAATGAAATCATGTGATACCTTGGCTGAGATTCCCAGTTCTCTGTGCAAAGCCACTCTGGCGCTAGTTCTCAGTTTCCAAGGGTGACTCTCATACATGGCCTCTTTAATCCCAACACAATACATGGCAATACTTTTCTGAGGTCAGATTCTGAACTCAGTCTCTAAGGGGAATCACACCAAAGTTCAAGCCCAGGTAGACCCAGTTATGTCTTCCAACTGCCACACAAATATCCACAATTAAATCCAAAACACTCCCACATGTCACTCATCTTTTCTAAATACACACTCATCATAACCTCTGGCTGGAGGTTTCCATGAGGGGTGCGGCCCAAGACAGTGTCCAAAATAACCACCCTTGCCCCTCATTTGCCTAAAATCAGGGTGGCCTGGACATCCTTCCAGTGAACCAGGAGTGATCAAATTGGCCGGCCATTAAGATGGCACTGCTTCTCCAATTTGAAGCCTACTGACTGTGGGGCTTAGAGTCTTTAT
Source organism: Callospermophilus lateralis (assembly GCF_048772815.1). Lineage (NCBI taxonomy): Eukaryota > Metazoa > Chordata > Mammalia > Rodentia > Sciuridae > Callospermophilus > Callospermophilus lateralis. Next base: position 167,156 of record NW_027512741.1, read on the forward strand.
GTGATTTGGAGTCATGAGAAAAATCAAGCACTTATGGGCTATCCTCTGCAGGGTTTTGAGGAACACATTTGAACCAAATGATCACTATTCTCACTTGATGAAGGTCAGGAACCTTACAGAGGAATGTGAGAGACTTCATCCAAAATGAATGCTCTTTTGTCCATTTTGGTTTTGGATGCACACATGGGATCTTTCTTTAGATCCATCAGGTGCTAAAAATCTAAGCCGCAGCCTCACACAGGGCCAAAAAGCTGGTTCAGACACATCCCTTTCCAAAGCAATTAAGCAAAGAGCCAGAGGTGATGCGCTTTCATTTCTGTTTGAAAACTATTTCTTTTGGCTCTACAAAGGTGTGGCCTGAGGCAAAGATGTTCCGGACATTCAGGGCAACAGAACAATTGGTAAGCAAAAGGCCCAAAGCAGGGTTTCTCCATTAGAATTTTCTGGTCACACTCATATCTGAGTTTTCTGAGATGCTCCCATTCCCTTCAGCTATCCAGTACATGGCCAAGTCTCAGAGCTTGGAGGTGGTACATATATTGGACACAAAAAAATGAGCCTATTCTGGAAATTGGCCAGGATTCAGGAAGAAAACAGGAACTTAGCAAGATTGTAGGAGTTGCCCACGCATAAGTCAAGCCACAGTCCATTCATAAATTGGGCAAGATGAATCTTGGGAAGCTTTCTACTAGTCAGGACACATACAATGATTCATTCTCTTTTCTAATGTCTAAAACCACGGACACAGTGGGATACACAGACATAGAGACACTGGCCTTGTCAAACGACTTACCAGAAACAGTTCACTCCAAAACAAATAAACTGCCTTTCCTACCTATTCTCAGAACATGAGACAAAACCTCAAACCTACACCCACACACAGAAAGGCAGCTCCTTCCCCCAAGTAGGTCTGTGACTATCAGGAGTGTCCTCTGACTGGTGGGCCATACTATGTTCTGATGAAATCGCCTGTCCTGTGTCAGATATGGTCTCATTGGCCCAATCTGTGAAGTTGTCACTAGCCAGCTGTGAGCCACTACCTGCTTTCTCAGGAAAGGCCTCTCTTCAGAGCTTTCCTGACATTTGTCCATCCTCACATCAGTAGGTACTAAGAAAGACTGACTCTGTCCTTGTTAAATCCAAACAAGTGAGACCACTGGGACTGGGAATGGGACTGGCTCTGCGTGCCTGGCTTCCCGGATCCCAAGTTCAGAGAGTTTCATCACCAAGGAAGTGAGGTGAGATTAATCTCTTCAGGAATTTAATGAGGTCACTGCCTTGGCAACCACTTTGTCCTAACAGTTGCTTCCAATAATCCTATGAGATAGAGGCAGCCCTTACTTCCTGTGACACTTTCAAAAGTTAGAATGGTATATCAACCATAGGCACCCAGGAACAGCTCTCCACACATGCCTGGTATGGTCCATCTTCTCTACATTAAGAAGAGAGAGGCTTATTCAGACAAAACCCTTCATCTTGGAAAGGTTGTTTGAGATGGAAGATAACTTTTTCCCTCTCAGGTCCTTCATAGCTGCCTAATCTTCTCCAGGGATCAAACCTGCATGGACCTTTGAGGTTCTCAGCAGGAGGCAGATCCCCTACATTCCTGTATTGTAAGACGAACTCTGTCCCTGCTCTTCTGTAAAGTTAGGTTGAGGGAAGAGTGTATGGTTAGGGTTATTAACATGTTTGATTTGGATTACGAATCCTTCTGCAGGATGATTAATAGTATTGGGAACCTGTGATATTTATAAGATTATAGAGGTGAAATATAAGTATGAAAACAGAAATGTTGGTAAGATTTGAAGCCCAGAAGGGCATTAGGCCCTTGATTGGGATACTTAGCTTTTAATTACATTCTACACAGATGTCTCAGATAAATTGATAATCAATGGCATAGGACCTTATACCTTGGATGTTTGATTTTAGAAGAGAACATCCACTCAAATTGAGATAGTCGGTGGGATTAGGAAGATAGTCGGTAGGTTTATAAAAAAAGAGTGAGTATAAAAATTGGACAAAAAGTTCTGTAGCATTAGGGTTTTGGTTATAGAGTGAATATAAATGTCAGCACATGTGAAGAGTCAGTCACAATGAGTAACTGGGGAAAATATGTAGGAAGGAAAATATCAATAGAGACATTACGAAATGAGGCAATTATATAGTGAGTGATAGGATTAGACATTTTCAACAGGGTTGAGATTGAATACATAATCTTAGGAAGAAACAAATATGTAGTCACCAATAGGAATGACATTTGAAAGCATTAGGCAACCTGGACATGGATGTTTTTAGTAAGCCATGTTCACTTTCAATTTAGGATTTGGTACAATCATAAGTGTGACCTTTGCATTTTGTGCCCAGAAAATTATTGTGATCAAATATATATGTAGATCATATGATGTGTGTATTTCTTCCACCATTTCTGGGAGCAATATTTGAGGACACATAAATTAGTATTGTGGGTACCAAGTGGTGTACCCTGTGTCAATGAATATAGAGATAATGCATGAATAGACCATAGTGTGAATAAATAATATAACTTTTTTCTCTTTGAATAATGGATTGAATTGATATCTTAAAATATATAGGAAATCATATATTGACATACAATCATTCACTCCAACCAGTTACATATATAATGGTAATTTTAGGGTTATTGTTTATCATGAAGTGTGTGTGAGTTTTGTTTCAAAAGTGTTTATGGAAATCGAAAATAATGTGTTTGGAAAGAAGTCTCATGAAAAGACCAGTCAAGAAATATGGAGGAAACCATGTGTTCTGAAGCTGGAATTGATTGAAAGTGAAACAAATGCCTATAACTTTCCTAAATTGTGGATGAAATATATATCCTGTGATGTGCATAAACTGATGAAATAGTAATGTACCAGTGTTGAATAAAAATGAAGGTCAAAGTACACATCATGTCCCATAGGAATCTACTTGCATTGATGTTAAACTGGGTCAGTTACTGTAGAAATATTAGGATTGCATGCATTATTCACCGTAGTTAGTTTTATTTCATTTTTATTTATGGTTGTTCAAAACATTACATAGTTGTTGTTATAACATATTTCACACTTTGATTCAAGTGCGTTATAAACTCCCATTTTTACCCCGTGTACAGATTACAGAATCACATCAGTTACACATCTATTGATTCACATATTGCCATACTAGTGTCTATTGAATTCTGCTGCCTTTCCTATCCTCTACTATCCCCCCTCCCCTCCCCGCCCCTCCCCTCTTCTCTCTCTACCCCCTCTACTGTAATAAATTTGTCACCCTTGTATTATTTTTCTCTTTCTCCTCACTTTCTCTTGTATGTAATTTTGTATAACCCTGAGGGTCTCCTTCCAATTCCATGCAATTTTCCTTCTCTCTCCCTTTCCTTTCCACCTCTCATCCCGCTTTAATGTTAATCATCTTGTCATGCTCTTCGTCTCTCCTCTGTTCTTAGTTCCTCTCCGTATATCAAAGATGACATTTGGCATTTGTTTTTTAAGGATTGGTTAGCTTCACTTAGCGTAATCTGCTCTAATGCCATCCATTTCCCTCCAAATTCTATGATTTTTTTTTATTTTTCAATGCAGAGTAATACTCCATTGTGTATAAATGCCACAGTATTTTATCCATTCTTTCATTGAAGGTTATCTAAGTTGGTTTCACAGTCTTGCTGTTGTGAATTGTTCTGCTATGAACATCGATGTAGCAGTGTCCCTGTAGCATGCTGTTTTTAGGTCTTTAGTGAATAGACTGAGTAGGGGAATAGCTGGGTCAAATGGTGGTTCCATTCCCAGCTTTCCAAGAAATTTTCATACTGCTTTCCAAATTGGCTGCACCAATTTGCAGTCCCACCAGCAATGTAGAAGTGTACCTGTTTCCCCACATCATTGCCAGAACTTGTTGTTTGACTTCATAATGGCTGCCAATCTTACTGGAGTGAGATGGTATCTTAGGGTGGTTTCGATTTGCATTTCTCTGACTGCTGTAGATGGTGAGCATTTTTTCATGTACTTGTTGATTGATTGTAAGTCCTCATCTGATAAGTGTCTGTTGAGGTCCTCAGCCCATTTGTTGATTGGGTTATTTGTTATCTTATTGTCTAATTTTTTGAGTTTTTTGTATACTCTGTATATTAGGGCTCTATCTGAAGTGTGAGGAGTAAAGATTTCTTCCCAGGATGTAGGCTCCCTATTTACCTCTCTTATTGTTTCTTTTGCTGAGAAAAAACTTTTTAGTTTGAGTAAGTCCCATTTGTTGATTCTAGTTATTAACTCTTGTGCTATGGGTGTCCTATTGTGGAATTTGGAGCCCGACCCCACAGTATGTACATCGTAAGCAAATTTTTCTTCTATCAGACACTGTGTCTCTGATTTGATATCAAGCTCCTTGATCCATTTTGAGTTAACTTTTGTGCATGGCAAGAGAAAGGGATTCAGTTTCAATTTGTTACATATGGATTTCCAGTTTTCCCAACACCATTTGTTGAAGATGCTATCCTTCCTCCATTGCATGCTTTTAGCCCCTTTATCAAATATAAGATAGTTGTAGTATTGTGGATTGGTTTTTGTGTCCTCTATTCAGTACCATTGGTCCACAAGCCTGTTTTGGTACCAGTACCATTCTATTGTTGTTACTATTGCTCTGTAGTATAGTTTGAAGTCTGGTATCGCTCTACCGCCTGATTCACACTTCCTGCCTAGCATTGTTTTTGCTATTCTGGGACATTTACTTTTCCATATGTATTTCATGATTGCTTTCTTTATTTCTACAAGAAATGCCTTTGGGATTTGATTGGCATTGCATTAAACCCATAGAGAAATTTTGGTAATATCACCATTTTGATGATGTTAGTTCTGCCTTTCCATGAACAGGGTATATTTTTACATCTTCTAAGATCTTCTTATATTTCTCTCTTTAGGGTTGTGTAGTTTTCATTGTATGAGACTTTCCCCTCTTTTGTTAGGTTGATTCCCATCTTTTTTTTTTTTTAGGATATTGTGAATGGAGTGGTTGTTCTCATTTCCATTTCAGAGGATTTGTCCCTGATATAGAGGAATGCCTTTGATTTATGCGTGTTGATTTTATATCCTGCCACTTTGCTGCATTCATTTATTAGCTCTATTAGTTTCTTTGTAGACCCTTTTGGGTCTGCTAGGTATAGAATCATGTCATCTGCAATAGTAATAACTTAAGTTGTTCTTTTCCTATTTTTATGCCTTTAATTTCTTCCATCTGTCTAATTGCTCTGGCCAGTGTTTCGAGAACTGTATTGAACAGAAGTAGTGAGAGAGGGCATCCCATTCTTGTTCCAGATTTTAGAGGGAATGCCTTCAATTTTTCTAGATTCAGAATGATGCTAGCTTGAGGATTAGCATAGATTGCTTTTACAGTATTGAGGTATGTTCCTGTTATTCCTAGTTTTTCTAGAGTTTTGAAGATAAAGGGATGCTGTACTTTGTCGAATGCTTTTTGTGCATCTATCGAGATGATCATATGGTTCTTATTTTTAAGTCTATTGATGTGGTGAATAACATTTATTGATTTTCGTATATTGAACAAGCCTTGCATTCCATGGATGAATCCTACTTGATGATGGTGCACAATTTTTTTAATATGTTTTTGTATCTGATTCGCCAGAATTTAATTAGGGATTTTTGCATTTAGGTTCTTTAGGGATATTGGTCTATAGTTTTCTTTGTTTGAAGTGTTTATGTCTGGTGTAGAAATTAGGGTGATATTGGCCTGGTAGAAATAATTTGGAAGATCTCCCTCTTTTTCAATTTCCTGAAATAGCTTGATAAGTATTGGTATTAGTTCATATTTAAGGGTTTGTAAAACTCTGCTGTATACCCATACTGTCCTGGTCTTTTCTTAGTTGGTAATCTTTGGATGGTTTCTTCTATTTCCTCAATTGATACTGGTCTGTTTAGGTTGTCTATATCCTCCTGACTCAATCTAGACAGATCATATGACTTAAGAAATTTTTCGATGCTTTCACTATCTTCTATTATATTGGAGTATAACGAATCAAATTAATTTCTGATTATCTTCTGTATTTCAGAAATATCTGCTGTGATTGCCAGGGGGTGACAAATAACTTGTGTAGATTGATACAGCAGAAATGGAAGCCGTTTATTGTAGCATCTGAGCGATATTTATACATTTTATTTAGCTTATCTAATTAGCATAAAATAGATCCAGCAGTCAACCAATAAGGAATCTCCACACTTAATGGCTTGCTTTTGTTACTTCACAAACCACTCTCTATGGCATTTTTCCAGGCGCCATCCAGACTTGTTTACAGACCCTAACATTTCTCTGGCAAAATACCAGGTGCCATCCTGACTTGTTTATATACCTTAACATGTGATGTTGCCCTTTTCATCCCGTATGCTAGTAATTTGAGTTTTCTCTCTTCTTCTCTTCATTAGCATGGCTAAGGGTCTGTCGATTTTATTTATTTTTTCAAAGAACCAACTTTTAGTTTTCTCAATTTTTTCAATTGTTTCTTTTGTTTCGATTTCATTAATTTCAGCTTTGATTTTAATTAAATCTTACCTTCTACTTATTTTGCTGTTGTTTTCCTCTTCTTTTTCTAGGATTCTGAGATGAAGTATGACATCATTTATTTGTTTTGTTTTTTTTTTTTTCTTTTTTTAAGGAATGAAATCCAAGCAATGAATTTTCCTCTTAGAACGGATTTCAGTGTGTCCCATAGATTCTGATATGTTGTGCCTGTGTTTTCATTTATCTCTAAGAATTTTTTAATTTCCTCCTTGATGTCTTCTATAACCCATTGATCATTCAGTAACCTATTGTTCATTCTCGAAGTGATGCATGATTTTTCCTTCCTTCGTTTATCATTGATTTTTAGTTTATATTAGATTATGATCAGATAAGATGCATGGTATTATCTCTACTTCTTTATATTGTCTAAGAATTGCCCTGTGACATAATATATGATCTATTTTTGAGAAGGATCCATGTGCTGCTGAGGAAAAATGTAACTGCTTGATGTTGAGGAGTATATTCGATATATGTCAATTACGTCTAGGTTATTAATTGTGTTATTGAGTTCTATAGTTTTCTATTTCAACTTTTGTTTGGAAGACCTGTCCAGTGGTGAGAGAGGTGTGTTGAAGTCTCCCATTATTATTGTATGGTGGTCTATTAGACTCTTGATCTTGAGAAAAGTTTGTTTGATGGACATAGCTGCACCATTGTTTGGGGCATATATATATTTATAATGGTTATGTCTTGTTGGTGTATGGTTCTCTTGAGCAGTATGTAGTGTCCCTCTTTATCCCTTTTGATTAACTTTGGCTTGAAATCTATTTTATTTGATATGAGTATGGACACTCCTGCTTGTTTCCGAAGTCCATATAAGTGATATGATTTTTCCCAACCTTTCACCTTCAGTCTATGTATGTCTTTTCCTATCAAATGCGTCTCCTGTAGGCAGCATATTATTGGGTCTTGTGTTGTGATCCATTCTACTAGCCTGTGTCTCTTAATTGGTGAGTTTAAGCCATTAACATTTACGGTTATTATTGAGATAATGGTTGTTCTTCCAGCCCTATTTGTTTATTTATGTTATTAAACATGGATTCTTTTCTACATTGATTATTTCCCCCTTTTACTGTACTACCTCCCACTGTTGGTTTTTATTGTTATTTTCCATTTTCTCTTCCTGTAATATTTGGCCGATGATGTTTTGAAGAGATGGTTTTCTAGCTACAATTTATTTTAACTTTTTTTTTAACATAGAAGGTTATGATTTTATCTTCCATCCTGATGCTTAATTTCGCTGGATACACAATTCTTGGTTGGAATCCATTTTCTTTCAGTGTTTGAAAAATGTTAATCCAGGATCTTCTAGCTTTCAGAGTCTGTGTTGAAAGATCAGCTGTTATCCTGATTGGTTTACCCCTAAATGTAATCTGCTTTTTTTTCTCTTGTAGCATTTAAAATTCTCTCCTTATTGTGTACGTTGGGCATCTTCATTATAATGTGTCTAGGTGTGGATCTCTTATGATTTTGCACATTCGGCGTCCTGTAGGCTTCTAGGACTTGGGAGTCAGTCTGATTCTTCAAGTCTGGGAAGTTTTCTCGTATTATTTCATTGAATACATTGCTCATTGCTTTGGTTTGGACCTCTATACCTTCCTGTATTCCAATGACTCTTAAGTTTGGTCTCTTTATGTTATCCCGTATTTCTTGGATATTCTGTTCATGGTTTCTTAACAGTCTTGCTGAGCTGTCTATGTTCTTTTCAAGTTGGAATACTTTGTCTTCATTGTCTGATGTTCTATCTTCTAAGTGTTCTACTCTGCTGGTAGTATTCTCAATTGAGTTTTTAAGTTGGTTTATTGCTTTCTGCATTTCTAGGATTTCTGTTTGTTATTTTTTACAACCTCTATCTCCCTGTATAGCTGATCTTTTGCTTCTTGGATTTGTTTATGTAATTCATTGTCGAAGTGATTTTTCATTGTCTGATTTTGCTGTCTAATGTCTTCCTTGAGACTCCAGATCATCTGAAGCATGTATATCCTGAGTTCTTTATCTGACATTCCATTTACTGCAGCTATTACCTCTTCTAAAGTTGTGCTGACCTGCATTGCTTGTGGTCCTTTTTTCCTTGTCTTATCATACTGCTCGCTTTTCTTTCTGCTTGGTGAAACTGTTGTGATTTTGAAATTTTCCTCCTATATATTTATATTGCTCTTGTATAGTTGCAAAGTCTCCCTTGCATGGGCGCAGGGGGGCTGTGCTGCTCCTCCAATTAGGGTGATCTAACTACCTTGCTGACGGGCCGCTGGGCTTGTTTTCCTGATCGGTTGCAGGTCTGCCTACCATGCAGGCGCGGGAGGCGGCTCTGCTCTGCCCCTCCTCCAATTGGTGTCACGTGTCTACCAGGCCCGTGGACCCCTGGGGTGTTCTGCCGATCAGTCGCAGGTCTGCCTACCTTGTAGGTGCTGGCGGCGGCTCTGCTCTGCCCCTACTCCAATTGGGGTGACGTGACTACCATGCAGGTGTGTTGCTGGGCCTCTTCCGCCAGTTTGTCGCAGGTCTGCCTACCTTGCGGTCACGGGCAACGGATCAGCTCTGCTCCTATTCCAAATGGGGTGAAGTGTCTGCCGCTCCGGCAGGGCGATGGGCCTCTTCTGCCAGTCAGGTGCAGGTGTGCCTACCTTGCGGGTGCGGGTGATGGCTCTGCTCTGCCACTACTCCATTTGGGGGGTCGTGACTACCATGCCGGCAGGTTGTTGGGCCTGTTCTGGGTGCGGGCGAAGGCTCTGCTCTGCCCCTACTAATATTGGGGTGACCTGACTACCATGCCGGTGGGCCACTGGGATTGTACTAGGTGAGGGAGAAGGCTCTGCTCTGCAAGTATTCCAATTCGGGTGATTTGACTACCACGCCTGCGGGTCACTGGGCCTGTTCTGGGCAAGGGCGGCGGCTCTGCTCTGCCTCTATTCCAATTGGGGTCACGTGACTACCATGCAGGTGTGTCACTGGGCCTGTTCCGGGCGTGGGCGGCGGCTCTGCTCTGCCCCTCTGGCTTGATGACAAAGTGAGAGAGACCCTGGTGTTTGTGACTCACTTTCTTTACCAGGAGACCAACTGTTTCTGTCACCGATGGTATCAATGAAGTTATCTCCTCTGCTGCTTTCTGATGACATCAGATCTCTGCCATGTTGGTATCCCATGCAAAAGGCAGCATTTTGTTCCCTTTGCTGGGTGACTAAAGCAATGGGTGAGTTCTGACCGGCACTCACAAGCCCCGTCTCAATCCTGTTGCACTCCCTATGAAGGCTCGGTTGATATTTACCTCCACAGTATTCAGCAAGACCCGGACCGAGAAGCAGTTTCCGCAGGTTCTTTAGCCTAGGGCCAGATCAGTTCCAGGAGGCGGAATTCGGCCGCTCTGGGCTCGGTGTATGTTCTAATAGAAGCAGGCTCCAAGACGCAGTTTCTGCGGGTTCTTTAGCACTGAGCCTGAGTAATTTGTCTGCAAGACAAAGGTGAATGGCATCCTGAAATTACCGGTTCTATAGCTGAATAAGCTGCGATCAGTCGAAAACAGGGATGGTGACGTCACCTCTCCAAGATGGTGGCCGCTGGGTTCCTCTGTGGTCTGACTGGTGCGGAGAAATGAGTTGGACTGCATGCTTCCCCGTCTCAAACCCAGAATTCAGCACTGAGCACAGTGATTGCATACCTGGCAGGAGCCCACAGTATCTGCACCACTCTATATTTGCGTTGCTATCTCGTAGTTTCCCAGCACGCACCACAGACTCTAGCCACGGAGCGATTTCCTGAATAAGCCACATGACCTTCTGTGAGGACAAATCACTCGCTTTTGAGTTCCCGTAGCTGATCCTCGTGAGATGGAAATATGTACACTAGGTTTTGGAGAACCACAATTTTGCTGGAAATTCCTAACAAGATAGGTTTTAGCCATTCTAACTCGTCATTCTCCCACACAGTGACGCGGTATATGGGGGTGATGCACTCCCTTCGCAGCCATCATATGATCCCCTGAAGTTAGTTTTCAGTACTAGGAAACAAATAAGTATTTCAGGTGGATGAATATTTCTTAGAAAAATCTTTTGAAAAGTTGATTATAAATCCACATACATGAATATGAATGAATTTAGGGAGTGTATAATAAGAAAAATATACTTCATATTTTGAAAAATCTGCAGAGTGAAAAAAAAAAATATATATATATATATGTATATATATACATACACACAGAGACATTAAAAAAGTAGCATTATGTATGCCAATCGAAATTCACCATGAAATATATATCATCCACAGATCCAAAAATATTCATTTTAATGAACATGGATTTATGTCGTTCAACTAAGAAGCTCACCCGTATCTTGAATTTTCGGTTCCAACATCATTTATTAGGAGTGATCTCTTCTCACAATTTGTATCTGCCAAGCCAGCCACCTCACAAAATGTACGAGTTATACCAGGTAGAATTCGATATGTGCATATAAAAATACATGTGATGAATAGGCTACAGAGAAAGGGAGACAGTTATTCACATATTTGTTAACTTTTAAAACACATGGAGGACTATTTCAATTAAAATTCGCTAGATTTATAACACCTACCATTTATCATACGAAAGGCAAGTCCAACTATACACCATGCCTCCTGTGAACCTCTTGTATTTCTATTCTGTTTGGGTTATTTTTCTCCATAATATTAGGATTAGAAGTCAAAGTCTATTAGGGTATGTGTTAGTGTCAGGGATTCAGTATTTCGATAGGAAAATTTGAAAATGTATCCAATGTATATGCAAATATGTGCTACACAAAAAACTTCCCACTCTCATTCATAACAATGCCTTGACTTTACCTTCGCCCCACATAAGACACAATTAGAGGAGAGGAGTTAGAAAATCTGTGAATACATATGTGGAATGGAAAATGCTCAGGAGTTCACAAATTTGGAGGTGGTAGAGGAGTTTCCAAAAGTAAGGGACAGGGTAAACACTCCACAAACATGAAGTTCTGCCAGCCTGACATATGGAGAAACTGCCTCTAAGGTTGGGCAATGAAATAGATGCTGTTGTCAGGAGCATTAGCTTCATTTGGAGTGAGACCATCAAAGCTGGGTCTTCATCTATGTGACATGAATGACATTGTTTCTTATTTTCCAATGAACATGAGGCATCAGTGCTGAATTTTCTATTTGTATGTAACTTGTGGCCACTGGGGTCTAAGTGTCTCCCCGTGTGGACTGTAAATCCATTTGGTCATCCTCCACTATTCGTGGTGTTTCTTGCTGCTGCACTGGGAGTTTGGAATTTGCTTCATGAAATACAAGGAGTTCAAAAGGGACACAGTGCTGAAGTGAGTTCTGTCAATTGTGGTGGGTCGGGTTCTGCAGGAGAATGCACCAACCAGGCTTCTATCCCACATTGCTTGCCCCATTGACCATAGCAACCTGATTCTGAACATTGCCCTGAAACCTCTCCATATAACAATATGCTTTTACATATAAGAGTCTACTGGCTTCAAAATGTCAGTCACAATCCATTTGCAAGCCAATGCAGATCCACATGGCCCAACACAGATGTTTTATCACACACCTGCCAACCACTGCTCTAGGACAACTACTCAACAGGATCCAACTTACTGGCATCTCTGTTCTACACCATTTTCATAAAACCAAGTCAATCAAGGCACTGTCTTACATACTCATGATCAGCAACAGGACATCCAAATGTTCTCCAGTGCCACCCAGTCATGGGAATTTCAAAAATTTTTATGGTATTTATCTAGCCAATTTTCAAGGAAGAAGTTGGAGGCACTGTGGGTTTCAATTTATTCAGGAACCATTAAATGGTGAGTAAGTTCATTTCAATGAAAACTCTGGAGAATTCTCACAGGCAAGGCTTCCCAAAGAGTGGCCAAAATTTCAGATTAAGCCAGGCCCATTGAGGTCTACAATGTGAGGTCCATGTGTGTTTTGACTCTCAAAAATGGCTGCCAAGTCTTTAAGAATAAAATCATGTGATATCCTGGCTGAGATTCCCTGTGATCTGTGGAAAGTCAACTTGGGCCTAGATGTCTTTCCAAGGGCAACTCTCATGCATGGCCATCTAAAATCCCAACACAATTCATGGCAGTACTTCTCTGAGATCAGTACCACAACTCAGTCTCTAAGGGGAATCACACCATGGTGCAAGCCCACGTGGACCCAGTCATCTCTTCAAACCACCATTCAAATGTCCACAATTAAAACCCAAACACTCCCACATGGCCCAAATCTTCTTCCATATATACACTCATCATAACCTGTGGCTGGAGGTTTCCATGAGGGGAGCAGCCCACGTCAGTGTCCAAAATAAGCTTCCTGCACCTCATTTGCCTAAAGTCAGGGTGGCATGGACACCCTTCCTGTAAACCAGGAGTGATCAAATAGGCCTTCCTTTAATACTGCTTAGCTTCTCCAACTTGAGGCCTACTGACTTTGAGGTTTAGATTCTTTAAGTGAATTGGAGTCATGAGAAAAACAAGCACCTATGGGCTAGCCTCTGCTGTGTTTTGAAGAACTCATTTGACCCAAAGGATCCCTGTTCTCACTTGATGGATGTCAGGAACCTACCAGAGGAAGGCAAGAGAGTTAATCAACAATATCTGATCTTTTTGCCATTTTGGTTTTCGATGCATGCATGGGATGTATCTTTAGATCCATCAGGTGCTGAGAATCTAAGCCTCAGCCTCACACAGGGCCAAGAGACTGATTCAGACATATCCCTTTTCAAAGCAATTAAGCATGGATCCACACGTGATGCCCATTTATTTGCATTTGAAAACTGTTTTCTTCAGGCTTCACAAAGTGGTGGCTTGAGGCAAAGTTCTTCCTGACATTCAGGGCAACAGAACAATAGGTAAGCAAAAGGACCAAAGCAGGGTTTCTCCACTGAGACTTTCCTGGTCAACTGATATCTGAGATTTCTGAGATGCTAGCCATTCCCTTCAACTATCTAGTACATGGCCATGTCACAGATATTGGAGGTGGTACATATCTTGGACACAAAACCATGATACTATTCTGGAGTGTTGCCAGAATTGAAGGAGAAAACAGGAAATTATGAAGCTAGTAGGTGTTGCCCATCCATAAGGCAAGCCTGATTCCACTCATATATTGGGCACAATGAATGCTGGCAAGCTTTCTAGTAGACAGGAAACATCCATTGATGCCTTCTCTCTTCTAATGTCTACAATCATGAACACAGTGGGATACACAGACACTCGCCTTGTCAAAGGACTTACTAAAAGTAGTCCACTCCAAACCAAACAATCTGCCTTTCCCACCTATTCTGAGAACTTGAGACAAAACCACAAAATCACACCCACACCCACAAAGGCACCTCCTTCCCCCAAGTAGGTCTGTGACTCTCCGGAGTGTCCTCTGACTGGTGGGCCATACTATGTTTCCCCAAAATGACCTCTCCTGTCTCAGTTCTGGTCTGCTTGGCCAACTCTGTGAAGTTGTCAAGAGCCAGTGGTGAGACACTACCTGCTTTCTGAGGAAAAGCCCCTCTTCAAAGGTTTCCTGGCATTTGGCCATCCTCACATCTGTAGGTTCAAAGAAAGACTGACTCTGTCCTTGGTAAATCCAAACATATGAGACCACTGGGACTGGGACAGGGACTGTGTCTGGGTTCCTGGCTTCCTGGATCCCAAGTTCAGAGAGTTTCATCACCAAGGAAGTGAGGTGAGGTCACTTCCTTCAGGATCTGAATTACATCACTGCCTTGGCAACCACTTTGCCCTAACAGTTGCTTCCAAAAGTCCCATTAGGTGGAGGCTGCCCCTGTTTTCCTGTAACACTTTCACAAGTTAGAATGTTATATCAATCATAAGCACCCCGGAACAGCTCTCCACACAGAACTGGTTTGGTCCATCTTGTATACATTAAGAAGAGAGAGTGATTCAGACACAACCCTTCAACCCGACCAGGATGACTGCCATGGAAGATGACTTTTGCTTTCTGAGGTATTTCATAGCTGCCTTCATCTTCACCAGGGATCATTTCTGCATGAACATTTGAGGTTCTCAGCAGGTGAAGATACCCTACATTCCTGTATTTTAAAACCAACTCTGTCCCTGCTCTTCGGTAAAGTTAGTGTATGGTTAGGGTTCATTATATGTTTGATTTGGGTTAGGAATCATTCTGCAGGATGAATAAAGGGATTGGGTACCTGCGATATTTATAAGAATATATAAGTGAAATATATGTATGAAAACGGAAATCAAAGAAAGATTTGAAGCCCAGAAGGGCATTGGGCCCTTGATTGGGATACATAGTGTTGAATTACGTTCTGTACAATTGTCTCAGTTAAATCGATATACAATGGCATAGGACCTTGTACCTTGGATGATTGAATGTAGAAGAGAACATCGAGTTAAAAAGGGATAGTCGGTAGGATTAGAAAGATAGTCGGTAGGTTTAGGAAGAAGAGTGAGAATATGATTTGGAATAAAAAGCTTCTTTACAATAGGGTTTCGTTTAGAGAGTGAATGTAAATGTCAGTACATGTGAAGAGTCTTTCACAATGATGAACTGGGGAAATTATGTAGAAAAGCAGGTATCAATAGAGACATAAGGAAATCAGGCAAAGTATAAATGAGTGATAGGATCAGACATTTTCAACAGGGTTGAGTTTGAATATATAATCATAGGAAAAAACAAATATGTTGTCACCAATGGGATTGACATTTGAGAGCATTAGGCAACCTGGACACGGATGTTATTACTTATCCATGTTCACTTTCCTTTTAGGCTTTGGTACAATCATAAGTGTGACCTTTACATTTTTTTTTGTTCAGAATATTTCGGTGGTAAAATGTATATGTAGATCAGGTAACATGAGTATTTCTTTCACCATGTCTGGGAGCAATATTTTGAAGACATATACATTAGTATTAGGGGTACAAAGAGGTGTACCCTGTGTCTATGAATATAGAGATAATGCATGAATAGACGATAATATGAATAAATAATGTATCTGGTTCCACTTTAAATAATGGATTGAATTGAAATCTGAAAATATATAAGAAATCTTATATTGATATATAATCATTCATTTCAACCAGTTATATATCTAATGGTAATATTAGGATTATGGTTTATCATGAAGGGTGTTTGAGTTTTGCTTTATAAGTGATGATGTTAAACGAAAATAATGTGTTTGGAAAGAAGTCTCATGAAAAGACCAGTCAAGAAACATAGAAGAATCATGTGTTCTGAATCAGAAAGTGATTGATCGTGAAACAAATTCCTATAAATTTTCTAACTTTTGAATGAAATATATATCCTATGATGTGAATAAACTGAAGACATCGTAACGTATAAGTGTTGAATAAAAATGAAAATCAAAATACACATCATGTCCCCTAAGAATATACTTGCATTGATGTTAAACTAGCTCAGTAACTGTAGAAATATTAGGTTTTGTTTGCACCTTTCACTGAATTTAGTTTTCAGTACTAGAAAACAAGTATGTATTTCAGGTGGATGATTATTTCTGAGAATAATCTTGTGGAAAGTTGATTATAAATACACATATATGAATATGAATGAATTTAGGGAGTGTATAATAAGACACATATATTTCATATTTTAAAAAATCTGGAGAGTGTATATATATATATATATATATATATATATATATATATACACTCTCATACATACACACTCACATGCACAGATATAAAAAAGTAGCAATACAGGAGATCCATCATGAAGGCAGGCATGGAAAAATCAAGTCTCTGACCTCTTCAGCTGTGCGGGCATCGGGAGTCGTAAACTGTCTAAATGCTGTTTGCTCAGAATCACTAGGCAATGTTGACCTAATGTGGATCTGGTGCGAACATTCTGGGCCCCTCAGAACACACACCGAGCCTGGATCGGCTGCATTCAACCTCCGGTTTGCCTGGTTCTCGTGACTCAGCACTAAGATCCCTCTGAAATAACTGTTCGGCCCTTCTGAACTTTCAGAGGTAAAAGCCAACCAAGCCTTCAAAGGCAGTGGCCACAGGATTGAAACGGCGCTTGGGAGAGACACTCAGGACCCACCCGTTGCGTTGGTTACCTTGCAAAGGGAACAAACGGTCACCATTTGCATGGGATACCACCATAGCATAGAAATGATGTCACGGGCAGAGGAGATAACTTCATTGAAACCAGCGTGACAGGTGTGTAATCCCCTAGCCATCTCTCTCAACACAGCGGGGAAACCTTAAGGGCCCCTCCCGGCTCTGCCGTAAGGGCCTCTCCCAGCTCTCCCTTGAGCGCGATAGCCAGACCTAGGGAATCAGGATTGGCTCGGGACTAGCGGCGTGGAATTCCGGGCTCCTGATCCCACAAGTGCTGACAATTGAGGTCTCTTACACCACGTACCGGTGGCGTGGCTCCCAGAGGGCAAGAAAATTCGCTGGGGGTCCTCAGCCCCAAGCTCTACAAACTTAGGGTCTGAGGGAGGCAAACAGGGAGAGTGTGCACAGGCGTTCATGAAAACAGGGCTGCCAGAAGTAGAGTTCTGGCTTGTAACCACTATTGTGGTGAGCGTCACAGGTGATCAGGGCATGGCTTGAGGAAGCACAAGAGAAGGCCCTAGGCACTCAGGATTGGAGATCCGCCAAGTCTGGGAGGAAGAGCTGCTGCACAGTGATTGGTTCCCACTTATTCAGAGGAGAAGCTTGGCCCAGTGCACACAGCTCCACATACTGAAAGAGAAGTTAATTGAACTCTATGACTGCATGTATTATTATTATTTTTTTAATTTATATTTTTTATATTTCTTTCATTTTCATTTTTTGTTGTTGTTGTTCTTTAACTTTTTTAATGTTTTTATTTTTTATTTTTTATTTTATCATTATTATTATGAATATTATTTTAAATTTTAATTTTCATTTTTTAATTATAATTATTATTTAAATTTTTTTTCTTTTTTATTTTCTATTTTTTTCTTTTGTCTTTTCATTTCTTTTCAATTTTCTTATTCTCCCTTCCTTGAATTCTACCTGTCTACTCTCATTCTCTTTAGTGACTTCTTCCCTTCCCTTCTAATATCTTTCCTCCCAAGCATCAAATAAATTTATAAGAGTAAGCAGTAACTCAGCAGTCAAACAAAACAAGAAGTAACATGAGCAGCATAAAAAAGCAAGGAAGAAAAGGAGTACAAACAATGATGGACAGCCTAAATATTCAGAAGGACCTAGAGTCATCAGAAAAATGGTCATATAAAGAACTCAAGAAATACCTTAGACAGATGGAATGGAACCTTAAAGAGGATACGAGACATCAAAACCAAACAGTGAAAGAACACATTGAAAATGAATTACATAAACAGATATAAAAAAGAAATTAAGCATCTTAATTAGGAGATAGAGATTATAAAAAAAATCAAACAATAATTCTAGAAATGAAGGAAATGATAAACCAAATTAAAAACTCAATTGAGAGTATCACTAACAGAGTGGAGCAAGTAGAAGACAGAATGTCAGATAATGAAGACAAAATATATCATCTTGAAAAAAGTCTAGCCAACAAAGAAATGCTGGTAAAAAGTCATGAGAAAAACATCCAAGAGATATGGGATAACATAAGAAAAAAAAAAAAAACTAATGAGTCATCTGGATAGAGGAAGGTACAGAGATTCAAACCAAGGGAATGAGTAACCTGCTGTATGAAATAATTACAGAAAACTTTCCAGAAATAAAAATGGAAACGGATAAAAAAAATTGTAGATGCTTACAGGACACCGAGCACACAAAATCACAGTAGACCAATGCCAAGACACATTGTTATGAAGATATCCAATATACAGAACAAAGAGAAAATATTAAAAGCTACAAGAGAAAGGAGGCAGATTACAATCAGGGGTAAACCAAAAATGTGAACAACAGATTTTTCATCACAGACGCTGAAAGTGAGAAGATCCTGGAACAACGTATTTCAAACACTAAAAAACAATGGATGCCAACCAAGAAATCTGTATTCAGCAAAATTAAGCTTCAGGTAAGACAACAAAATAAAAACATTTTGTGATAAACAAAAGCTAAAAGAACTTGCAGCCAGAAAACCAGCATTGCAAAGCATCTTAAGGAAAACACTACACGAGGAAAAAATGAATATCAACAAAGAAAACCATCAGTGGGAAGTGCCTCATTAATGACAGAGGGCGGGGGAAAAGTTAATCATGGATAAACAAACTAAATTTAAAAAAAAAGATAAATAATCAAAGACGGGTGGCAATACAAACCATATATCAATACTAACTCTAAACTTTAATGGCTTAAACTCTCCAATAAAGTGACATAGGCTTGTAACGTGGATTAAAAAAAACAAATCCAACAATATGTTGCTTTCAGGAGACACATCTGAATGGAAAAGACATACACAGGCTGAAGGTGAAAGGTTGGGAAAATTTATACCATGCTCACGGTCCTTGTAAGCAAGCAGGGGTGGCCATCCTCATATGGAATAAAATCGACTTCAAGACTAATTTAATCAAAAGGGATAAGGAAGGACATTATATACTGTTGAAAGGAACCATTCACCAACAAGACATAACAATTATCAATATTTACGCAGCAAATAATGGTGCTGCAACATTTATAAAACAAATTCTCCTCAAGTTCAAGAATCAAATAGACCACAACACAATAATTATGGGAGACTTCAACTCACCTCTCTCACCATTGGACAGATCCTCCAAACAAAAGTTGAATAAAGAAAATATAGAATTCAATATCACAATCAATACCCTAGACTTAACTGACATATATAGAATATATCAACCATCATCAAGTGGCTATACTTTTTTCTCACCAGCACATGGATCCTTCTCAAAAATAGACCATATATTATGCCATAGGGCAACACTCAGTAAATATAAAGGGGTGGAGATAATACCATGAATTTTTTTCTGATCACAATGGAATGAAACTGGAAACCAACGGTAAAAGAAGGAAGGAAAAATCCTACATCACATGGAAAATGAACAATATGTTACTGAATGATCAATGGGTTACAGAAGACATAAAGGAGGAAATCAAAAAATTCTTAGAGATAAATGAAAATACAGACACAACATATCAGATTCAATGGGACACAATGAAACAAGATTCAAGAGGCAAATTCATCGCCTGGAGGTCATTCCTCAAAAAAAGAAAAAAACAAAAACAACAAATAAATGAGCTCTCACTTAATCTCAAAGCCCTAGAAAAGGAAGAGCAAAACAACAGCAAATGTAGCAGAAGGCAAGAAATTATTAAAATCAGAGTAAATCACGAAATTGAAACAAAAGAAACTATTAAAAAATTAACAAAACTAATAGTTGGTTCTTCGAAAAAATAAATAAGATGGACAGACCCTTAGCCATGCTAACGTGGAGAAGAAGAGAGAGAACTCAAATTACTAACATACGGGATGAAAAAGGCAATATCACAACAGATGCTACATAAATACAGAAGACAATTAGAAATTATTTTGAAAACCTATATTCCAATAAAATAGAAAATAGTGAAGACATTGATACATTTGTTAAGTCATATGATTTGCCTAGACTGAGTCAGGAGGATACACACAATTTGAACAGACCAATATCAATCAATGAAATAGAAGAGGCAATCAAACTACTACCAACCAAGAAAAGCCCAGGATCGGATGGGTATACAGCGGAGTTTTACAAAACCTTTAAAGAAGAATTAATACCAATACTTTTCAAGTTATTCAGAAAATAGAAAAACAGGGAGCTCTGCCAAATTCATTCTATGAGGCCAACATCACCCTGATTCTGAAACCAGACTAAGACACCTCAATGAAAGAAAACAACAGACCAATATCTCTGATGAACCTAGATGCAAAAATTTTCATTAAAATTCTGGTGATTTGGATACAAAGGCATATCAAAAAAATTGTGCACCATGATCAACTAGGATTCATCCCTGGGATGCAAGGAGGGTTCAATATATGGAAATCAATAAATGTTATTCACAACATCAATAGACTTAAAAATAAGAACCATAAGATGATCTTGATAGATGCAGAAAAACCATTAGAAAAAGTAGAGCATTCCTTTATGTTCAAAACATTAGAAAAACTAGGGATAAAGGGAACATACCTCGACATTGTAAAAACTATCTATGTTAAGCCTCAGGCTAGCATCATTCTGAATGGAGAAAAATTGAAGGCATTCTTTCTAAAATTTGGAACAAGACAGGGATGTCCTCTATCACCACTTCTATTCAATATAGTTCTCGAAAAACTGGCCAGAGCAATTAGAAAGTTGAAAGACATTAAAGACATAAAAATAGGAAAAAAAGAACTTAAATTATCACTATTTGAAGATGACATGATTCTATACATAGAAGACCCAAAAGGGTCTACAGAAAAAAACTACTAGAACTAATAAATGAATTCAGCAATGTGGCAGGAAATGAAATCAACATGCATAAATCAAAGGCATTTCTGTATATCAGCGACAAAACTTCTGAAATGAAAATGAGGAAAAACACTGCATTCACAATATCCTCATAAAAATTAAATACTTGGGAATCAACCTAACAAAAGAGGTGAAAGATTTATACAATGCAAACTACAGAACCCTAAAAAGAGAAGTAGAATAAGATCTTAGAAGATTGAAAAATATACCCTGTTCATGGATAGGCAGAACTAACATCATCAAAATGGCGATATTACTAAAAAGTTGTCTATAGGTTTAATGAAATGCCAATCTAAATCCCAAATGAATTTTTTGTAGAAATAGATAAACCAATCATGAAATTCATATGGAAAAATAAACGACCCAGAATAGCAAAAGCAATTCTAAGCAGGAAGTGTGAATCAGGCGGTATAGCGATACCAGATTTCAAACTATATTACAGAGCAATAATAACAAAAACAGCATGGTACTGGTACCAAACCAGGCGGGTGGACGAATGGTACAGAATGGAGGACACAGAGACTAATCCAAAAAGCTACAACTATCTTATATTTGATAAAGGAGCTAAAAGCATGCAATGGAGGAAGGATAGCATCTTCAACCAATCGTGTTGGGAAAACTGAAAATCCATATGCAACAAAATGAAACTGAATCCCTTTCTCTCGCCATGCACAAAAGTTAACTCAAAGTGGATCAAGGAGCTAGATTCAAATCAGAGACTCTGCATCTGATAGAAGAAAAAGTTGGTTCCGATCTACATATTGTATGGTCAGGCTCCAAATTCCTTAATAGGACACCCATAGCACAAGAGTTAATAACAAGAATCAACAAATGGGAGTTACTTAAACTGAAAATTTTTTTCTCAGAAAGAGAAACAATAAGAGAGGTAAATATGGAGCCTAGATCATGGGAACAAATTTTCACTCCTCACCCTTCAGATGGAGCCCTAATATCCAGAGTATACAAAGTATACAAAGAACTCAAATAATTAGACAATAAGATAACAAATAACCGAATGGGCCAAGGACCTGAACAGACACTTCTCAGAGAAGGACATAGAATCAATCAACAAGTACATGAAAAAATGCTCTCCATTTCTTGCAGTCAGAGAAATGCAAATCAAAACCACCCTAAAATACCATCTCAATCCAGTGAGATTGGCAGCCATTATGAAGTCAAACAACAACAAGTGCTGGCGACGATGTGGGGAAAAGGGTACTCTTGTACATTGCTGATGGGACTGAAACTGGTGCAGCCAATTTGGAAAGCAGTATGGAGATTCCTGGGAAGGCCGGGAATGGAAGCACCATTTGACCCAGCTATTGCCCTTCTCGCACTATTCCCTGAAGACCTTAAAAGAGCGTACTACAGGGATACTGCCAATCGATGTTCATAGCAGCACAATTCACAATTGCTACACTGTGGAACCAACCCAGATTCCCTTCAATAGATGAATGGATAAAAAAAAAATGTTTTTTTTTTTTATATACTATGGAGGATTACACAGCACTAAAAAATGACAAAATAATGGAATTTGCAGGGAAATGCATGGCACTAGAGCAGATTATGCTTAGTGAAGCTAGCCAATCCCAAAAAAACAAATACCAAATGACTTCTTTGATATAATGAGAGCAACTAAGAACAGAGCAGAGAGGAAGAGCATGAAGAAAAGATTAACATTAAGCAGAGACATGAGGTGGGAGGGAAAGGTAGAGAAAAGAGAAATTGCATGGTAATGGAGGGAGACCCTTATTGTTACAAAAAAAATACATATAAGAGGTTGTGAGTGTAATGGGAAAATAAACAATAAGTGAAATGAATTACAGTAGGTAGGGTAGAGAGATAAGATGGGAAGAGAGCGGAGGGGGGATAGTAGGGCATAGGAAAGGTAGCAGAATACAACAGTAACTAATAAGACATTATGTAAAAATATGGATGTGTAACTGATGTGATTCTGCATTCTATATTTGGAGTAAAAATGGGAGTTCATAATCCACTTGAATCTAATGTATGAAATATGATATGTCAAGAGCTTTGTAATGTTTTGAGCAACCAATAAAAGAAAAAAAAGGTAGCAATATATATGCCAATCGAAAATCTTCATCAAATATATATAATCCAAAGATCGAAAAATATTCATTTTACTGAAATGGATTTATGTATAATGTTATTCAACTAGGAAGCTCACCCGTAGGTTGAATTTTCAGTTCCAACAGCGTTTAGGAGGAGTGATCTCTTCTCACAATTTGCATCTGCCAATTCAGCCACCTCACATGTGTGTACAAGTGATATCAGGTATGATTCTATATGTGCATATAAAAATACATGTGCTGAATAGGCTACAGAGAAAGGGAGACAGGGATTCACATATTTGTTAATTTTAAAAACACATCTAGAACTATTTCAACAGAAAATTGACTAGATTTAAAACTCCTACATTATATAATGCAAAAAGCAATTCCAACTATACACCATGCCTCCTCTGAACTGCTTGTATTTCTATTCTTTTTGGGTTATTTTTCACCATCATTTTAGGATTATAAGTCAGAGACTAGTAGGGTACAGGTTAGTGTCAGGGATTAAGTATTTCAAATGGAAAATTGGAAAATAAATCCAATGTGTATGTAAATATGTGCTACACAAAAATCTTCCCACTCACATCCAGAACAATGCCTTGACATTACCTTCGCCCCAAGTAAGACACAATTAGAGTTGAAAAGTGTAAAAATCTAGGAATACATATATGGAATGGAATATGCTCGGGAGTTCACAACCTTGGAGGTGGTAGAGGAGTTTCCAAAAGTAAAGGACAGGGTAAACACTCCACAAACAAGGAGCTCTGCTGGCCTAAGAATTCTTGGGAAATGGCCTCTGAGGTTGGGATCCTGAAATATATGTTGCTGTCATGAGCTTTAGCTTCCTTCGTAGTGAGACCATCAAAGCTGGGTCTGCATCTATGTGACTGGGAAGAGATGGTTTCTTATATTCCAATGAACATGAGGCAGCAGT
Organism: Callospermophilus lateralis; assembly: GCF_048772815.1. Taxonomy (NCBI): domain Eukaryota; kingdom Metazoa; phylum Chordata; class Mammalia; order Rodentia; family Sciuridae; genus Callospermophilus; species Callospermophilus lateralis. The sequence continues at coordinate 191,157 of NW_027512741.1, forward strand.
GCTCAATTCTCTCTTTGTAGGTAAACTGTGGCCACTGGATTCTAATTGTCTCCCAGTGGGGACTGTGAAGACATTTGGTCATCCTCCACTTTTCATGGTGTTTTTTGCTGCTGCACTGGGAATTTGGTATTTGCTTCACAAAATATAAGAAGTTCATTTGGGATACAGTGCTGCAGGGAGTTCTGTCACTTGTGGTGGGTCAGGGTCTGCAGGAGAATGCACCAACCAGGCTTCTATCCCACAGAGCTTGCCCCAGTAACCATAGTAAACTTATTCTGAACATTGCCCTTAAAACTCTCGATATAACAGGATGCCTTTACATATAAGGGTCTCATGTCTGCACTATATCAGTCACAAGCCATTTGGAAGCCAATGGCAGATCCACATAGCCCCTCCATGATGTTTATTCACACACCTTCCCACCACTGCTCTAGGCCCACTACTCAGCAGGCTCCAAATTACTGGCATCTCGTGTTCTACATCATTTTCATGAAACCCAGTCAAATAAGGCACTGTCTGGTATACACATGATAAGCAACAGGACATCAAATTTTCTGCAGTTCCACCTGGTCATGGGAATTTAAAAAATTTCATGGTATTTATTTAGCAATTTTTCAAAAATGAAGTTAGAGGCACTGTGGGTCTCAATTCATTCAGGAACCATTAAGTGTTGAGAAAGTTCATTTCAATGAAAGCTCTGGAGAACTCTCAAAGTCAAGGCTTCTCAAAGAGTTACCAAATGGTCACATAAAGCCAGGCCAATTGACGTCTACAATGTGAGGTCCATGTATGTTTTGACTCTCATCTATGGCTGCCAAGTCTTTCAGAATAAAATCATGTGATATCCTGGCTGAGATTCCCAGGCCTCTGTGGAAAGCCACCCTGGGCATAGATCTCAGTTTCCAAGAGTGAGTCTTATGAGTGTCCTCCTAAAATCCCAACACAATTCATGGCAATACTTCTCTGAGGTCAATTCCAGAATGCAGTCTCTAAGGGGAATCACACCAGAGTTCAAGCCCAGGTGGACCCAGTCATCCCTTCCAACCGCCACAAAAATTACCACAATTAAAATCAAAACACTCCCACAGGGCCATCATCTTCTTCCATGTAGACACTCATCATAACCTCTAGCTGGAGGTTTCTATGAGCCCAAGGTAGTGTCCAAAATAAGCTCACTTGCCTCTTATTTGCCTAAAATCATGGTGGCCTGGACACTCTTCCTGTGAACCAGGAGTGATCAAATATTCCTGCTGTTAAAGTGTTCCACTTCTCCAATTTCGGCCTACTGGCTGTAGGGTATAGATTCTTTATGTGATTTGGAGTCATGAGAAAATCCAAGCACATATGGGCTAGCCTCTGCAGGGATTTCAAGAACTCATTTGACCCAAAGGATCCCTATTCTCACTTGATGGAGTTCAGGAACCTAAAACAAGAAGGCAAAATATTCATCCACAATGACTGCTCTTTTGGATATTTTAGTTTTGGAAGAACATGGGATCTTTCTTTAGATCCATCAGGTGCTGAGAATCTAAGCCACAACCTCATACAAGGACAAGAGGCTGATTCAGACACATCCCATTCCAAAGAAATTAAGCAAAGAGCCACAGGTGGGGTCCATTCATTTCCATATGAAAACAGTGTTTTTCAGGCTACACAAAGGGGTGGCCTGAGGCAAAGACCTTTCTGACATTTAGGGTAATAGAAATAGAATTAAGCAAATGGCCCAAAGAAGGGTTTCTCCACTGAGACTTTACTGCACACACTGATATCTGAGTTTTCTGAGATGATCTCATTCCCTTCAGCTATCCAGAACATGGCCATGTCACAGAGCCTTGTGGTGTTACATATCTGGGAAACAAAACCATGAGTCTATTCTGGAGAGTGGCCAGAATTCACGTAGAAAACAGGAACTTTAGAAGATAGTAGATGTTGCCCATCCATAAGGCAAGCTGCAGTGCATTCATCAATTGCGCAGTATGAATTGCGGAAGCTTTCAACTAGAGACAACACATCCATTGGTGCATTCTCTTTTCTAATGTCTACAACCATGGATACAGTGGGATACACAGACATAGAAACACTCACAATGTAAAACGACTTACTAGAAACAGTCCACTCCAAACCAAACAAACCACCTTTCCTACCTATTCTCAGAACATGAGAAAAAACCACAAACTCACACCTACAACGGCAAAGGCACTTCCTTCCCCCAAATAGGTCTGTGACTATCCAGAGTGTCTTCTGACTGGTGGGCCATATTATGTTCCCCCAAAATGGCTTGTCCTGTTTCACATCTGGTCTCAATGTTCAACTCCATGAAGTTGTAAGGAGCCAGCAGTGAGCCACTGCCTGCTTTCTCAGGAAAGGCCCCTCTTCAGAGCTCTGCTGGCATTTGGCCATCCTCACATCAGCAGGTACCAAGAAAGACTGACTATGTCTTTGGGAAAAGCAAACAACTTAGCCCACTGGGTCTGGAGTGGGACTGGCTCTGGGTGCCTGGCTTCCTGGATCCCAAGTTCAGAGAATTCCATCACCAAGGAAGTGAAGTGAGGTCACTTCTTTCAGGAACTGAATATGGTCACTGCCTTGGTAACCACTTTGTCCTAACAGTTGCTTCCAATGTTCCCATGAGATAGAGGCTGCCCCAACATCCTGTGACACATTCAGAAGTTATAATGGTATATCAACCATAGGCACCCTGGAACAGCTCTCCACAGAGGCCTGGTTTGGTCCATCTTCTCTACATTAAGAAGAGAGAGGCTGATTCAGACACATCAATTCATCCTGACCAGGTTGTTTGCATGGAAGATGACTATTGCTCTCTCAGGTCCTACATAGCTGCCTACATCTTCTCCAAGGATCATTTCTTCATGGATCTTTGAGGTTCTAAGCAGGTGGAAGATCTTCTACATTTCTATATTGTAAGACCCACTCTGTCGCTGCTCTTAAGTTAGTTATATTGAGGGAACAGTGTATTGTTAGGGTTAATAACTAGTTCGATTTGTGTTACGAATCATTCTGCGGGATGAATAATGGAATTGGCAACCTGCGATATTTACAAGAGTATACATGTGAAATATAAGTATGAAAGCAGAAATCTAGGTAAGATTTGAAGCCCAGAAGGGCATTGGGGACTTAAGTGGGATACTTAACTTTGAGTTATGTGCTGCACAGATGTCTCAGATAAATCAATATACACTGGCATCGGACCTTGTACCTTGGATGATTGAATGTTGAAGAGAGCATCCAGTCAAAAACCGATAGTCGGTAGGATTAGGAAGGTAGTTTGTAGATTTAGAAAGAAGAGTGAGCATAGGATTTGGACCAAAAGTTCTTCAGCAATAGGGTTTCGGGTAGAGAGTGTATGTAAATGTCAGCACATGTGAAGAGTCAGTCACAATGATGAACTGGGGAAAACATGTAGGAAAGCAGATATCAATAGAGACATTAGGAAATCAAGCAAAGTATAAAGTGTGTGATAGGGTTAGACATTTTCAACAGGTTTGAAGTTGAATATATAATCTTAGGAAGAAACAAATATGTAGTCACCAATAGGATTGATATTTGAGAGCATTAGGCAACCTGGACATGGATGATTTTAGTAATGGATGCTATCTTTCCATTTAGGCTTTGGTACAATTGTAAGTGTGACCTTTGCTTTTTGTGTCCGGGATATTTCTGTGATAAAATGTGTATGTAGATCAGGTGACATGAGTATTTCTTCCACCATTTCTGAGAGCAATATTTTGAAGATTTATAAATTCGTATGGGGGTACAAATAGGTGTACCCTGTTTCTATTAATATAGACATAATGCATGAATAGACAATACTGTGAATAAATAATATAACTGGATCCACTTTAAATAATGGATTGAATAGATATCTGAAAATATATAAGAAATGTTATATTGATATACAATCATTAATTCCAACCAGTTATATATCTAATGATTATCTTATGGTTATGGTTAATCATGAAGGGTGTGTGAGTTTTTCTTCAAAATTGATTATGGAAATCGAAAACAATATATTTGGAAAAAAAGTCTCATGAATAGACCAGTCAAGAAACACAGAGAAATACATGTGTTCTGGAGCAGGAAGTGACTGAAAGTGAAACAAATGCCTATAAATTTGCTAACTAGTGAATGAAATATATATGCTAAGATGTGCATAAACTGAAGAAATAGTAATGTACCAGTGTGGAATAAAAATTAACATCAAAATACACATCGTGTCCCATGGGAACCAACATGCATTGATGTTCAACTGGGTCAGTTAATGTAGACATATTAGAATTTGTATGCACCTTTCACTGAAGTTAGTTCTCAGTACTAGGAAACAAATATGTATTTCATGTGTATGAGTATTTCTAAGAATAATCTTGTGAAAAGTTGATTATTAATCCACATCCATGAACATGAATGAATTTAGGGAGTGTATATAAGACACATATTTTTCATATTTTTAAAAATCTGGAGAGTATATACACACACACACACACACACACAAACACAGAAATTAAAAAATAGCAATATATATGCCAATCGAAATTCATCATGAAATATATATCATAAAGATGCAAAAACATTCATTTTACTGAACATGGGTTTATGTATAATGTTGTTCCACTGGGAAGCTCACCCATAGGTTGAATTTTCAGTTCTAACAGCGTTTAGGACGAGTGATCACTTCTCACAATTTGTATCTGCCAAGTCATGTAACTCAAAAGAATGTACGTGTGATACCGTGTAGGATTCTATTTGTGCATATAAAAATACATGTGCTGAATAGGCTCCAGAAAATGGAAGACAGTAATTCACATATTTGTTAACTTTCAAAACACATGGAGAACTATTTCAATTAAAAATTGACTAGATTCATATTACCTACCCTTTATCATGCAAAAGGCAAGTCCAACCCTGAACTGCATGTATTTACGTACTGTTTGGGTTATTTTTCTCCATCATATTAGAATTAGTAGTCAGAGTCTATTAGAATATGGGTTAGTGTCAGGGATTCAGAATTTCGAATGGAAAAATAGGAAAATTAATCCAATGTGTATGCAAATATGTGCTAAAACAAATCTTCTGACTCTCATCCAGAACAATGCCTTGAAATTATCTTCGCCCCAAGTAAGACACAATTAGAGAAGAAAAGTTGCAAAATCTGTGATTACATTTCTGGAATGGAAAATGCTCAGGAGTGCACAAACTTGGAGGTGGTATAGGAGTTTCCAAAAGTAAGAACAGGGTACACACTCCACAAACATGGAGCTCTGCATGCCTAAAACTTTTAGAGAAACTGCCACTGAGGTTGGGCAATGATATATAGGTTTTTTTCAGGAGTTAAGCTTCCTTTGTAGTGATACCCTCAAAGCTGGGTCTGCATCTATGTGACCTGGAGGACAAAGTTTCTTATTTTCCAATGAACACAAGGCAGCACTGCTGAATTCTCTCTTTGTAGATAAACTGTAGCCCCTGGGGGTTTATTTTCTCCCCGTGTGGACTGTGAAACAATTTGGTCATCCTCCACTTTTCGTGGTGTTTCTTGCTGCTGCACTTGGAGTTTGGTACATGCTTCACGAAATACAAGGAGTTCAACTGGGAAACAGTGCTGGAGAGAGTTCTGTCACGTGTGGTGGGTTATGGTCTGCAAGAAAATGCACAAACCAGGCTTCTATCTCTCAAAGATTGCTCCCTTGTCCATAGCAATCTGATTCTGAACATTGCCCTGAAACCTTGCCATAGAACAAGATGCCTTTACATATAAGGGTCTGAAGTCTGCACTATGTCAGTCACAAGCCATTTGGAAGCCAATGGCAGATCCACATGGACCCACCATGATATTTTATCACACACCTGCCCACCACTGCTCTATGCCCACTACTCAGCAGGCTACAAATTACTGGCATCTCTGTTCTAAACAATTTTCAGAAAACCCTGTCAATCAAGGAACTGTCTGGTACACTCATAATAAGCAATAGGACATCGAATGTTTCTGGAGTGCCACCTGGTCATGGGAATTTCAAAAATTTCATGGTCTTTATCTAGCCATTTTTCAAGGATGACATTGGATGCACTGTGAATTTCAATTATTCAGGAACCATTAAATGTTGACAAAGCTCAATTCAAAGAAAATTCTGGAGAACTATCACAGGCAAGGCTTTCCAAAGAGTGGACAAAAGGTCACTTGAAGCCAGGACCATTGAGGTCTACAATGTGAGGTCCTATGTGTTTTGACTCTCAACTATGGCTGCCAAGTCTTTCAGAATAAAATCATGTGATATCCAGGCTGAGATTCCCAGTTCTTTGTGGAAAGCCACCCTGGTCCTAGATCTCAGGTTCCAAGGGCGACTCTCATGCGTGGCCTCCTAAAATCCCAACACAATTCATGGCAATACTTCTCTGAGGTCAGTTTCAGAACTCAGTCTCTAAGGGGAAACACACCAGGGTTCAATCCCTGGTGACCCAGTCATCTCTTCCAACCGCCACACAAATGACCAGAATTAAAACCAAAACACTCACACATGCCCCTCATCTTCTTCCATATAGACACTAATCATAACCTTGGCTGGAAGTTTCCATGAGGCACACAGCACAAGACAATGTCAAAATAAACTCCCTTGCCCTTCATTTGTCTAAAGTCAGTGTTTCTGGACACTGTTCCTGTGAACCAGGGCTGATCAAAGATGCCTGCCATTAATACTGTTCCGCTTCTCCAATTTGAGGCATACTGACTGTCAGGTATAGTTTCTTTATGTGATTTGGAGTCATGAGAAAACCCAAGCACCTATGGGCTAGCCTCTGCAGGGCTTGAAGGACTCAGTTGACCCAAAGGATCCCTCTTCTCACTTGATGGAGATCAGGAACCTTACAGAGGAAAGCAAGAGACTTCATCCACAATGATTGCTCTTTTGGCCATTTTGGAATTGGATGCACACATGGGATCTTTCTTTAGATCCATCAGGGCTGAGAATCTGAGCCATGGACTCACACTGCACTAAGAGGTGGATTCAGACATATCCCTTTGCAAAGCAATTAAGCAAAGATCCACAGGTGATGCCCATTTATTTCCATTTGAAAACTGATATTTTCAGGCTTTGGAAAGGTGTGGCCTTAGGCAAAGACCTTCCTTACATTCAGGGCAACAGAACAATAGAAAAGCAAATTCCCAAAGCAGAGTTTCTCCACTGAGACTTTCCTGGTCACACTGATATCTGAGTTTTCTGTGATACTCACCATTCCCTTCAGCTATCCAGTACATGGCCATGTCCCAGATTGTGGAGGAGATACATATCTTGAACACAAAACCATGAGCCTATGGGAGAGTGGCCAGAATTCAGGAAGAAATCAGGAATGTAGAAAGGTAGTAGGTGTTGCCCATCTATAAGGTAAGCTGCAGTCCATTCATAAATTGGACAAGATGAATGCTGCGAAGATTTCTACTAGACAGGACACATCCTTTGATGCATTCTCTTTTCTATTGTCTACAACCACGGACACAGTGGGATACACAGAATCACTCACCTTCTCAAAGCACTTACTAGAAACAGGCCACTCCAAATTAAACAAACCGACTTTCCTACATATTCTTAGAAGATGAGACAAAATCACTAACACACAAACACACCCAAAAAGGCACCTTCTTTCCCCAAGTAGGTCTGTGACTATCCGGAGCATCCTCTGACTGGTGGACCATACTATGTTCCCCTGAAATGGGCTGTCGTAGGTCAGATCTGGTCTCCTTGGCCAAAACTGTGAAGTTGTCAGGAGCCAGCGGTGAGCCACTGCCTGCTTTATCAAAAAAAAAAAAGCCCCTCTTCAGAGCTTTCCTGGCATTTGTCCATCTTCCATTCAGTATTTGCCAAGAAAGACTGACTCTGTCCTTGGTTAATCCAAACATGTGAGACCACTGCAACTGGGACTGGGCCTGCCTCAGGGTGCCTGGCTTCCTGGATCCAAAGTTCAGAGTGTTACATCAACAAAAAAGTGACGTAGGTCACTTCCTCTAGAACTGAATGAGGTCACTGCCTTGGCAACCACTTTCTCCTAACAGTTGCTTCGAAGGGTCCATGAGATGGAGGCTGCCCCTACTTCCTTTGACACTTTCACAAGTTAAAATGGAATATCAACCATAGGCACCCGGGAACAGCTCTCCACACAGGCCTGGTTTGGTCCATCTTCTCTACATTAAGAAGAGAGAGACTGCTTCAGACACATCCCTTCATCCTTACCTGGTTTTTTGTCATGGAAGATGACTTTTGCTCTCTCAGGTCCTTCATAGCTGCCTATATCTTCTCCAGGGATAATTTCTGCATGGACCTTTGAGGTTCTCTGCAGGTTGAAGATCTCCTACATTCCTGTATTGTAAGACCAACTCTGTCCCTGCTCTTCTATAAAGGTAGATTGAGGGAATCGTGTATGTTTAGGGTTAATAACATGTTTGATTTGGGTTAGGATCATTCTGCTGGATGAATAATGGTATTGGAAACCTGCGATATTTATAAGATTATAGAGGTGAAATATATGTATGAAAACAGAAATCTCAGTAAGATTTAAAGTCCAGAAGGTCATTGGGTCCTTGATTGGGATAGTTAGCTTTGAATTATGTTCTGTGCAGATGTCTCAGATAAATCTATACACAATGGCATAGGATCTTGTACCTTAGATGATTGAATGTTGAGGAGAACATTCATTCAAAAAGGGAGAGTTGGTAAGATTACGAAGAGAGTTGGTAAGATTAGAAAAAAGTGTGAGTATAGGATTTGGACAAAAAGTTCTTTAGCAATAGGGTTTTGGGTAGAGAGAAAATGTAAATGTCAGCACATGTGAAGAGTCAGTCACAATGATGAACTGGGGAAAATATGTAGGAAAGCAGATATCAATAGAGACATAAGGAAATCAGGCAAAGTATAAAATGAGTGATACCAATAGACATTTTCAACAGGCTTGAGATTGAATATATAATCTTAGGAAGAAACAAATATGTAGTCACCAATAGGATTGACATTTGAGAGCATTAGGCAACCTGGACATGGGTGATTTTCATAATCCATACTCACATTCCATTTAGGCTTTGGTACAATCGTAAGTGTGACTTTGCATTTTGTGGCCAGAATATTACTGTGATAAAATGTATATGTAGATCAGGTGACATGAGTATTTCTACCACCATTTCTTGGAGCAATATTTTGAAGAGGTGTAAATTAGTATTGGGGGTACATAGAGGTGTACCATGTGTGTATGAATATAGACATAATGCATGAATAGTCCATACTGCGAATAAATAATACAACTGGTTCAAATTTTAGAAATTGGAATAAATTGATATCTGAAAATACACAGGGAATCATATATTGATATACATACATTCATTCCAACCATTTATACATCCAATGGTAATATTACGGTTGTGGTTCATCATAAAGAGTGTGTGAATTTTGCTTCAAAATTGATAATGGAAATCGACAGTAATGTGTGTGGAAAGAAGTCTCATGAAATGACCAGTCAAAAACAAAGAGGAATACATATTTTCTGAAGCAGGAAGTGATAGAATGTGTTACAAATTTCTTTAAATTTATGAAGTTGTGGCTGAAATGTATATTCTATGATGTACAAAAACTGAAGAAATAGTAATGTACCAGTGTTGTATAAAAATGAACGCCAAAATACACATCATGTCCCATAGGAATCTACTTGCATTGATGTTAAAGTGGGTCAGTTACTGTAAAAATATAAGGATTTGTTTGCACCATTTACTGAAGTGAGTTTTCAATACTATAAAACAAATATGTATTTCAGATGGATGAATATTTCTGAAAATAATCTTATGAAAAGTTGAATATAAAACCACATACATGAACATGAATGAATTTAGGGAGTGTATAATAAGATACATATATTTCATATTTTGACAAATCTAGAGTGTTTATATATATATATATATATATATATATATATATATATATATATATATACAAAATACACACAGAGACATTAAAAAGTAGCAATATATATGCCAATTAAAATTCATCGTGAAATATATATCATCCACAGATCCAAAAATATTAATTTTACTGAACATGGATTTATGTATAATGTTTTTTAACTAAGAAGCTCACTCATAATTTGAATTATCAGTTCCAAAAGCGTTTAGGAGGAGTGATTTCTTCTCACACTTTGTATCTGCCAAGTTAGCCACCTCTCAAGAATACAGGTGTGATACCAGGTAGGATTCTATATGTTCATATAAAAATACATGTGCTGAATTGGCTACAGAAAAAGGGAGACAGGAATTCACATATGTGTTAACTCTAAAAATACATGCAGAACTCTTTCAACAAAAAATTGACAAGATTTACAACTCCAACCCTATATCATGCAAATAGGAAGACCAACTATACACCATGCCTCCTCTGAAGTGCTAGTATTTCCATTCTCTTTGGGTTATTTTTCTCCATTATATTAGAATTAGTAGTCAGAATCTAGTAGGGTATGTGTTAGTGTCAAGGATTCAGTATTTCGAATGGAAAATTGAAAAATGAATCCAATGTGTATGTAAATATGTGCTACACAAAAATCTTCCCACTCTCATTCAGAACAATGCCTTGACAATACCTTCTCCCCAAGTAAGACACAATTAGAGGAGAAGATTTAGAAAACCTGTGAACAAATATCTGGAATGGAATATGCTCAGGAACCCACAACCTTGGAAGTGGCAGAGGAGTTTCCAAAGGTAAGGGAAAGGGTAAACACTCCACAAACATGGAGGTCTGCTGGCATAGAGATTTCTTGAGAAACTGCCTGTGAGATTGGGCACTTGAAAAATATGTTGTTGTCAGGAGCTTTAGCTTCCTTTCTAGTGAGACCATAAAAGCTTGGTCTGCATCTATGAGACCTGGAGGACATGCTTTCTTATTTCCCAATGAACATGAGGCAGCAGTGCTAAATTCTCTTTTTAGGTAAACTGTGGCCACTGGGGGCTAAAGGTCTCCCCATGTGCACTGTGAAGCCATATGGTCATCCTCCATTTTCATGGTGTTTCTTCCTGCTGCACTGGGAGTTTGGTATTTGCTTCACGAAATAAAAGGAGTTCAATTGGGTCACAGTGCAAGAGGGAGTTCTCTCATGTGTGGTGGGTCAGGTTCTGCAGGAGGATACAAGAACCAGGATTCTATCCCACATAGCTTGCCCCCTTGACCATAGCAACCTGATTCTGAACAATGTCCTGAAAAATCTCCATATAACAAGTTGCCTTTACATGGAAGGTTCTGCTGGCTGCACCATGTCAGTCACAAGCCATTTGGATGCCAATGGAAGATCCACATGGCCCCACCACAGATGTTTTATCACATACCTGCCCACCACTGCTCTAGGCCAACTACTCAACAGAGTCCAACTTACTGGCATCTCTGTTCTACACCATTTACATGAAACCCAGTCAATCAAGGCACTGTCTGGTATATTCATGATCAGTAACAGGACATCCAAATGTTCTCCAGTGCCACCTGGTGATGGGAATTTCAAAAATTTTATGGTATTTTTCTAGCCATTTTTCAAGGATGAAGTTGGAGGCAATGTGAGTTTCAATTCTTTCAGGAACCATTAAATTTTTAGGAAGCTAATTTCAATGAAAGCTCTGGAGAACACTCACAGGTAAGGCTTCCCAAAGAGTGGCCAAAAGATCACATGATATTATTCCCATTGAGGTCTACAATGTGAGGTCCATATGAGTTTTGACTCTCAACTCTGGGTGCCAAATCTTTCAGAATAAAATCATGTGGTATCCTGGCTGAGAGGCCTAGTGCTCTGTGGAAAGCCATCCTGGGCCTAGAACTTAGTTTCCAAGGGCGACACTCATGCCTGGCTTCCTTAAATCTCAACGCTATTCATGGCAATACTTCTCTGAGGTCAGTTTGAGAACTCAGATTCTAAGGGAATCACACCAGAGTTCAAGAACATGTGGACCAAGTCATCTCTTCCAACCGCCACCCAAATGACCACAATTTAAAACAAAACACTCCAACGTGGCGCTCATCTTTTTCCATATAGACACTCATAATGACCTCTGGCAAAAGTTTTCCATGAGGGGCACAGCCCAAGACCGTGTCCAAAATAAGCTCTCTTGCACCTAATTTGCCTAAAGTCAGGGTGGCCTGGACACCCTTCTTGTGAACCAGGAGAGATCAAATAGGCCTCCCATTAATACTGCTTCGCTTCTTCAATTTGAGGCCAACTGACTGTGGGGTTTGGATTCCTTATGTGAATTGGAGTCTTGAGAAAACCCAAGCAACTATGGGCTAGCCTCTGCAGGGCTTTGAAGAACTCATTTGAACCAAAGGATCCCTATTCTGACTTGATGGAGGTCAGGAAAGTTACAGAAGAGGCGAGAGACTTCATCCACAAGGACTGCTTTTTTGGCCATTTTGGTTTTGGATGTACACCTGGGATCTTTCTTTAGATCCATCAGGAGCTGAGAATCTAAGCCACACCCTCACACAAGGCAAATAGGCTGATTCAGACACATCCATTCCAAAGCAATTAAGCAAAGAGCCACAGGTAATGCCCATTCATTTCCATTTGGAAACTGTTTTCTTCAGGCTTCACAAAGTGGTGGACTGAGGAAAAGACCTTCCTGACATTCAGGGCAACAGAAGAATTGGTAGACAAAAGGCCCCAAGCAGGGTTTCTTCACTGAGACTTTCCTGGTCACACTGATATCTGAGTTTTCTTAGATGCTCGCCATTCCCTTCAGCTATTCAGTACATGGTCATGTCACAGAGCTTCAAGGTTGTACATATCTTAAATACAAAACCATGAGCCTATTCTGGAGAGTGGCGAGAATTCAGGAAGAAAACAGGAACTTAGGTAGATAGCAGGTGTTGCACATCAATAAGGCAAGCTGCAGTCCATTCATAAATAGGGCAGGATGAATGCTGGGAAGCTTTCTACTAGATAGGACATATTCATTGATGCATTCTCCTTTCTAATGTCTACAACCACGGACATAGTGGGATACACAGACATAGAAACACTCACCTTGTCAAACGACTTAGTAGAAACAGTTCACTCCAAACAAAACAAACCACCTTTCATACCTATTCTCAGAACATGAGACAAAACCACAAACCCACACCCACACCACAAAGGCACCTCCTTCCCCCATGTAGGTCTGTGACTATCCGGAGTGTCCTCTGACTGGTGGGCCATACTATGTTCTCTGGAAATGGCCTGTTCTGTCTCAAATCTGGTCTCCTTGGCCAACTCTGTGAAGTTGTCAGGGGCCAGCGGTGAGCCACTGCCTGCTTTCTCAGGAAATGCCCCTATTCATAGCTTTCCTTGCATTTGGCCATCCTCACATCAGTAGGTTCCAAGAAAGACTGAGTCTGTCCTTGGTAAATCAAAATAAGTTTGACCACTGGGGCTTGGACTGGGACTGGCTCTTTGTGCCTGGCTTCCTGGATTCCAAGTTCAGAGAGTTCCATCACCAAGGAAGTTAGGTGAGGTCACTTCCTTTAGGAACGGAATGAGGTCACTGCCTTGGCAACAACTTTGTCCTAACAGTTGCTTCCAAGGTTCCCATGAGAAGGAGGCTGCCCCTACTTACTGTGACACTTTCACAAGTTACAGTGGTATGTCAACCATAGGCATGCAGGAGCAGCTCAACAAATGCCTGCTTTGGTCCATCTTCTATACATTAAGAAGAGAGTGACTGATTCAGACACATCCCTTCATCCTGAGCAGGTTGTTTGCCATGGAAGACTTTTGCTGTCTCAGGTCCTTCATAGTTGCCTACATCTTCTCCAGTGATCATTTCTGCATGGACCTTTGAGTTTCTCAGCAGGTGGAAGATCCTCTATATTCCTGTATTTTAAGACCAACTCTGTCCCCACTTTTCTGTTAAATTAGATTGAGAGAACAGTGTATGGTTACGTTTAATAACATGTTCGATTTGGTTTAGAAAGGAAACTACACGGTTGAGCAAACAGGGTCCTACCGTTAGCAATAATATGAGGATTATAAATGGACCGGCCATGGCAGATAAAAGCATAGTTAACCAGGTTGATTATGTGAACAAAGAATCAAACCTCCCTTCTGGGGCCTCTGTCTCTCTTTGACGCTCTTCAAGTCGTTTTCTTAATTTACTCATAGATTCTTTTACAACTCCAGTATTGTCGGCATAAAAACAACATTCTTCCCTCAATGCAAGCAAAAAGGCAACTTTCTCTCATGAAGAGGAGGTCCAACACTCGCCTGCTCTGTAAAACAACTTCAGAGAGAGAGAGGTTAAAATTCCTGTAAAGCTGTGATGTCGGTTTTTAATGTCTTTAAGCTTTGGACTATTTCTGCTTCTAATTGTGTCTTTGTTGTGTCTCATGGACTAGGGCAGTTGTTCCTATGCCCACCCCTTCAGCAATTATTATTCCTCATAGGATGGCCAAAGTGAGGGATACAGGTTCCCGGTGGAACCGGGTTGTATGCCCCCCTATTTGAACTTTAAATGAACCTACGTCATGATAGAGCACTCTGAAAAACATCTGCATCATTACATAATTAATCACATCTATTGACCATTTTATGTAAACATAAATAATGTTAAAGTGTATAGAATTATACTGTTTTAGGAATGGACAAGAAAATACACCTAAGATAGCAGCAAAGTGAGGAAAACATTCTTATTTGGTTGCATCCGGATTTAGAGGGCATTGCTTCTGTTGTAATCAATTAATCCCCTGAACCCCAAGTTTTGGTAGTTTTAGAATTTGTACCCAACATGTAAGGGAAGGGGCTCAGAAGTTCACAGTCTGCAGAAATTCACAAAAATTAGTTTTTGTTTCTGTTTTTTTTTTCCTCTGTTCTGGGCAAGTTAACTTTTCAAGGACACCTTGGAAGGGGAGAGCTTTTTTGTCTCTTTTTTTTCTCCCTGCCAGCTGTCACCATGGAGACCAGTTGCTAACTTTTTTATCTTAGAAATGTAGGCATCTCGGTGAAGCCCCAGCTCAAGGCCAGAGGCCTTGTTCACATATTTTGTGAAAAACTGGAAAGGCAGTGTCTAGCTTAGGGGTGGTGATTTTTCCAGCCAGTGGCCAAGTAGAACAGGGCAACATGAAAAGTGGAAGTTTATGTACATTGAACTCTTTCAGAGGGACTCTTTTGCTGAAAGACCTAAAGTAAGCCTTGGTGAAGACTTCTGGAGAAGGTCATTTAAGACATTTCTGTGGACCTGGTACAGAGGGGGAAGACGGGGTAGTCGAGGCTGAGAGCAGCTCCGTGGATCTAAGAATGAGAAAAGAGAGATGTAAAAGAAAAATGGTAAAGGGGATTGGGATTTTCCTAGAACAAAACTTGAGCATTAGAACAGGTATAGCAGAGGGGAAGATGGGAGTAAATATTCCAAAAAGCCTTTGAGGGACTTTAAATTCTTAGAAACCTCTTTTCAGTGATGACAAAGCAACTTTAAATGCCATTTTCATTACATCGTGGATAGGGGTCTGAGGGCTCTTCTCAGCTGGTTTGAGCTTTGGGTTAGCTTGCTAGAGGACTTGGTGGGACCTAGTGCAGGCCCTGACAGGAAAAGAGAGGAGTGAGTGGGTGAAGGGGTACCTCGGTACCTGCTACCTCAGCAACGGGGCAATGTTCTGAGAACCAGCGGAGGTTTGGGTTTTTGATTTAGTAATTGGAGAGGAGAAATCAGGTTGCTAAGATGGGAGTGATAGCAGAGAGTCTAGAGCAGAAGGCTGAGAGTGAGGAACTATTGGAGAAGCATAGTACAGGATGTGAGAAAAAGAGGAAAAATGATTCCACATAGGGAAATTTCCCCCTTTTGAGAACTTGCCGAAGTTAAAAATGTCACTCAGAATTTGAGGATCTAGAGAACCCTCTGGGGGCCATAGTATTTGGTTGTCTAATTGGTAATATGGCCAATGCTGTGTACTGAATTTGATGAGGAGTTTGGGTTCCACCAGGCAGCCCCTGTATGCTCACATTCCCTTGACTTACACAAGAAGTCGGCTTCTCCCCCACACTGCCGTGGCTGTTTGTGGCTTTGATAGTCCGCCAGGCAAACATAGTAATCTAGGCTAGCCAACCTGAATCTGTCTCGCGTGTCCCTGCATCCATAATGTTTGTTTCCATTATCTATGGTACAGAAGAGATTTAATGGGATTTTAGTGGGATCCTCTTCATCAGGGATATCTCAATAGGAAAGACCTATACCGACCTGACAAATGTCTGGGTGGAGAGATGGCCACCAGGTCTCTATGGGGTCTGTATGCGAGATAGACTATACTTTTTGTCTAGTAGGATTTGTGATCAGCCATTGCTGCTGAACGGGGTGATGAGGGTTAGAACTACTGGTGGCCAAGGGGAGAGTCTATAGTCTTATCCACATAGCGAATACGCAATTTGAAATGGTTACCACGCTTTTCCAGTTTCCAACAAGAGTCTGGACACAGCGAAGGCTTGAGATGAGAGGCATGGATCCAAAAAGTGATTCCGTCTACTTTAACGCTTTAGGTTTTATAAGTAGCACCTGGTATGTTCCTTTCCAGTGGGGTTCCAGGGATGACACCTGATGTTGTCTTATGTAGACGAAGTCTCTTACTTGATATTGATTTAGAGTCCCCTCCTCCCCTGGTTGGTAGGCAGTGGCCAGCTGTTTCCACAGTTATCGCTGAGTTCTTTCAATGACTTTAAGTCTGTCAAGCAAGGGGGTGTGGAAGTGATCGTTAGGCCTTAGAGTTGGGGTTAGGTCCCTTACTGGATGATGGGAATCATAGAGAATTTCATAGGGGGTGAGGTTACACAAAGAAAGAGAGGGAATATTTCTCGCATGAAACAGTGCATAAGGCAGGAGCATAATCCAATCTTTTATGCCGGGCTCTAAGCTTAATTTTGTGAAGGTCTCTTTAATGGTTCTATTTATTTTTTCTACCTGTCCTGAGCTCTGGTGTATATAAGCATAATGTAACTTAAAATTAATCCACAGGGTCCCAGTTAACACCTGACTTACCTGGGCCATGAACACCAGTCCATTATCAGACCCTATTACCTTAGGCAGACCGTATCTTGGAAAAATATCTTTCAGAATCTTCTTGAAAATCATTTTTGCAGTTTTTTTTTTTTTTTTTTTGTGTGTGTGTGTGTATGTGTGGAAGGCTTCAGTCCATCCTGAAAATGTATCTACAAAGACTAGGAGGTATTTAAGTCCATACCTTGCTGGCTTAATTTCACTATTGTCCACTTCCCAAAATTGTCGTTTTCTGGTTCCTCATAGGTGCTTTCCTCTAGGACACTGGAAGGGTAAGCATTAACCAATTGACGGACTCGACAGTCTTTTGTTACCCGTTCAGTTATTTTCTTTCGCTGTGAGTCGGTTAGTGGAAAACTCTGTTCTTAATCCTACAGGAATGCCTGCAGTTTCATTGAACCAAGGTGAGTGAGTTGGTGTACATTTTTAACGTAGTGTAGGGCTTTCTGTAATTGCAGCCTGAGCTCAGTGAAGTTGAGGTGTTCAGTGTCAGTGTCCATAGATATTATAAAAAACTTCCTGGTGATCAGGGTCCATTGGAATTGGGCATCTCCCTCTAACACCGGGTATAAAGGAGCAGCTAAAAACGCAAACCCAGGTATCCATAACCTGCAAAAGCCAGCAGTCCCAAGAAACTCTCTGAGTTGTCTCCTGTTAGATGGGGGTGGTATCTAGGCAATGGTTTGTTTTCTGGGCTCAGTGAGCCATCGTTTACTGCCCCTAAGGAAACAGCCCAGGAAGATTACTTCATGCCAGCAAATTTGGGCCTTTTTGGCCGAAACTCTATACCCGAGTTGAGCAAGCTCATATAATAGTGCTTGGGTCCCAGACTCACAGTTTTCCTTGGTGTTGGCTGCCAGTAGCAGGTCATTCACGTATTGAAGCTGGGTGACTTTGGGGTGCGTAGTTCTGAAATTGCTGAGATCTCTGTGGAGGGCTTCATCAAAGAGAGTGGGGGAGTTTTTGAACCCCAGTGGGAGTCTAGTCCAAGTTAGTTGACCAGACGTTCAGGTTTCTGGGTCTACCCACCCGAATGCAAACAGCAACTGACTATCTTTATGCAGAGGCAAGCAAAAGAAAGCATCTTTTAAGTCCAGAACAGTATACCATTTCCGCTCAGGGTTCAGAGTGCTAAGCAGATTGTACGGATTAGGTACCGTGGGGTGAATATCCTGCACTCTGTTGTTGATCTCTCTTAGGTATTTAACAGGGCGATTGTCCCGGTTCCTGGCTTTTTTTTCTAGTAGCAGGGGAGTGTTCATGGCCAATTGACAGGGCCTTAGGACGCCTAAGGTAAGATATTTCTGAATATGGGGCCTTATCTCATCTTTAGCCTTTTTTGCTTAGAGGATATTATTTGACATTAATTGGGGAGGCTGAGGTTTTTAACTCCACTGTTATTGGAGGTTGTTTCACGGCCAGGCCTAACCCAGCAGTTTTTGCCCAGGCATCTGCGTAATCTGTTATCCATTTCTGGCGTAGCTTGCCTGTTTGATCAGTCTTGGGGGGTGTGAAGAGTGGATGTTCATCTTCTACTAATTTAGTTAAAGCCGTGACTATAGGAGTTTATACTAAACGATTTAGAAATTTCATTTGGTAGCCTTCAGGGTTAAAAGTTATTTAGGCCAAGAGCTTGGTGAGCAGATCTCTGCCCATCAATGGGTCCAGGCATTCCTGGATTACTAGGAAGGAGTGATGAATTTTTCCTTTACCTAGGTCCATGGTCCTCTTAGTAGTCTAAGCCCGATATTTACTGCCATTAGCCCTTTGAACTACAGACCTTTTATTTGATAGAGGGCCCAATGGGGCCTTAAGGGCTTCGTATACTGCTCCTGTATTCATTTCAAAGTTTACTGGGGTCCGCTACACTTCAAAAGTTACCCTGAGCTAGGGGAAGTGATCTGAGCCCCAACTTTCTTAGTCATGCACCAGAGTCACAATGGCTGGCTGGCGTGGCTGTCTCTTTATAGGGCACTTTTTGGCCCAGTGTCCTTTTTTTTTTACAGTAGGCACATTGATCTGAGGCCAGGGGTGGCCTCTGGCATGGCCCCAGGTAACCCTTACTGTCACCTTACGTCTTAATTTCTGGCCTCTTTCTTGTTGTGACAAGGATCTTGGTCAATCCCTTAGTCTGTCTTTTGCTTCTCTCATCCTTCCTTTGCTCCCTTTCTTTCTCCCTGTTTCTCTCTTATAGTATACTTTCTCAGCTTCTCTGACTAAATCTCTCTTTTAAATTTTTTTAATATCCATGGCAGCTTGCCCAATTAAGGCCATCGTTACAGATGAATTTTGATCCGCTGCCTGAGGATCGAAAGGAGTATATCTTTTATATGCCTCTATAATTCTTTCTAGAAACAAAGAGGGAGATTCATCAGGCCTTTGAATAATTTCTCTTACCATGGCCAAATTAGTTGGTCACCTAGCAGCCCCTTGGAGACCTGCTATTAGAGCCAGGCAATAATTGGACAGATGCTCTTTATCTTCAAAGGTGTCGGGGTTCCAGTTGGGTTGGTTTAAGGGTAAGCTGGCTTTGATTATGTTGGGAAGTTGTGTTGGTCGCCAATCAGGTCCGAGGATATTTTTTTTTTTTTAGCTTCTTGGAGGTTTTTCTCTTATTCCTCTGTCATAAAGAAAGTCCCTAGGAGTTGTTGGCAGTTATCCCAAGTAGGCAGGTGTAAAAACGTTGGCGAGTTCTCTGAGTTCTTTTAGCCGGGCCAGCTTCCTCCAGGGAAGGAGGGGCTCTGTGTGCCACGGGACTGTCATCTGGATGGCGCTGGGCCATCCTAGCTTCTTTGAATGGTGGAGAGGCTGAGTCAGCAGCAGGGGAATCACTTAGAGGGTGTTGGCAGTTGGGGTATGAAGGCAGAGGATAAGGAGGGGGAGGAGAGTCCAGTAGAGTCTTGAGACTCAGGGAGAACAGAGGGTGCAGGAGGAGGAGCAGAGAGTTAAAGAGATAGAATTATGGGGGAAGGAGTACGAGTCCGTGCAGGGACAAGGAAAGGCTTCACCCTTGGAGGAGGAGATTTGCAGAGGTCCTGACAAGTTAAGATATATGGCTGTTGATCTGGACGTCTACGTGGCCCCGGCTAAAAGACAATATCTCGAACTTTTCAAATTAGTGCGAAGTAGAAAGATCCTTCTAGGGGACATCTGACTACAAAGTTGGGTCATTCTGAGACACAGAATCTGCAAGATCCGGCGTTTTACTGAAAAAGAAAGATTCTGAGCCCTTAAGCAGACTTTGGTCTAGTGATCAAGGGTCATGAACAGAGGCATTGAAGTGCTCTGTCCCATAATGAAATATACACAGACAATAAAAGCAATGACACAAGACACAGACAAGACAAGACAATAAAGACAGGCAATGGACGTCCAATACTGAGACCATGACTGAGTAGCCGGCAAAACATGATGGGCTGGCAATACCGAATCCGAAACAAAATATCACTGAATAAAGGAGACTATTGTTCCTCGATTTCATGAGTTCATCCCCCAGGGACATGGCCTGTGGCTCTGTTACATGTGTGTCAGCCACCATAGGAGAGAGCTCACGCTCTTTACCAATAGCCATTTTGTGAAACCCTAACCTGAATCCTGAAACCAGAAAGAGGGGCCTTATTTATCCCCAGAGGAGCCCGTTGGGGGTCTTTCATCTGCGGCTGCTGGATCCCACTGGGGCCACCAGATGTAAAGATCGGGCGAGGGTGGGTGGAAGAGACCACCAAGAGACTGTCTCATGCAACAGCAAAGGCTTTATTGGGAGTCCGGCATGCAAGGGCTCAGAGCTCACTTGAATAGAGCAGAGAGCCCTGAGAACAGCTTAAGAAGTGCTTATATATTTTCCTTGGAGAGGGCAGGAAGGAAAGTTTATTGATGGGTAAGTGCGAGTGGGCGGTTTGCGTGCAACTGGTTGACCGAGTACATTCTGCAGTTTGGCAGTTGGGGACAGCACATTCTGGGAACAAGAATAGCAAACAGTTCTCAAGATTTCAACAGTGTTTTGTTAAGCATACAGAAAATCAAGAAGTGACAAGTACCTATTTTATTAACCTTTCAATATAAGTATGAAAACAGAAATCTAGGTAAGATTTGAAGCCCAGAAGTTCATTGGGCCCTTGATTGGTATACTTAGCGTTGAATTACATTCTGTAGTGATGTCCCAGAAATATGGATATACAATGGCATAGGACCTTATACCTTCTCGGAGGTCAATTCCAAAACACAGACTCTAAGGGGAATCACACCGAAGTTCAAGCCAAGGTGGACCCAATTATCTCTTCCAACCGCCACACAAATGACCACAATTAAAACCAAAACACTCCCACATGGCACTCATCTTCTTCCATATAGACACTCACCATAACTTCTGGCAAGAGGATTCCATGAGAGGTGCAGCACAAGACAGTGTCCCAAATAAGCTCCCTTTCCCCTCATTTGCCAATAGTCAGGGTGGCCTGGACACCCTCCCTGTGAACCAGGAGTTATCAAATATGTCTGCCATTAATACAGCTCTGTTCTCCAATTTGAGGCCTACTGACTGTGGGGTTTAGATTCTTTATTTGAATTGGATTCATAAGAAAACCCAAGAACCTATGGGCTAGCATCTGCAGGGCTTTGAAGAACTCATTTGACTCAAAGGATCCCTATTCTCACTTGATGTAGGTAAGGAACCTTACAGAAGAATGTGAGGCACTTCATCCACAGTGACTGATTTTTGGCCATTTTGATTTTGGATCCACACATGGGATCGTTCTTTTGATCCATCAGGTGCTGAGAATCTAAGCCACAGGCTCACACAGGACCAAGAGGCTGATTCAGACACATCCCTTTACAAAGCAATTAAGCAAAGAGCCACAGGTGGTGCCCATTCATTTCCGTTTGAAAACTGTTTTCTTCAGGATTCACAAAGGCGTGGCCTCAGGCAAAGAACTTACTGACATTCAGGGCAACAGAAAAATAGGCAATCAAAAGGCCCATTGCAGGGGTTCTCCACTGAGACTTTCCTGGTCACATCGATATCTGAGTTTTCTGAGATGCTTGCCAATCCCTTCAGCTATCCAGTACATGTCCATGTCACAGTGCTTGGAGGTGGTACATATCGTGGACTCAAAAGCATGAGCCTATTTTGGAGAGTGGCTAGATTTCAGGAAGAAAACAGGAACTTAGGAAGATAGCAGGTGTTGCCCATCGATATGGCAAGCCCTAGTGCATTCATAAATTGGGCAGGATGAATGCTGGGAAACTTTCTACTAGACAGGAAACATCCATTTATGCATTCTCTTTTTCTAATGTCTACAACCACGGACACAGTGGGATACACAGACATAGAAACACTCGCCTTGTCAAACAACTTACTAGAAACAGTTCACTCCAAACCAAACAAACCGACTTTCCTACCTCTTCTCAGAACATGGGGCAAAACCACAAACACACATCCACACCCAAAAAGGCACCTCCTTCCCCCAAATAGGTCTCTCACTATCCGGAGTG
Source organism: Callospermophilus lateralis (assembly GCF_048772815.1). NCBI lineage: Eukaryota > Metazoa > Chordata > Mammalia > Rodentia > Sciuridae > Callospermophilus > Callospermophilus lateralis. The sequence continues at coordinate 213,676 of NW_027512741.1, forward strand.
TCCTCTGACTGCTGGGCCATACTATGTTCCCCAGATATGGCCTATCCTGTCTCAGATCTGGTCTCCATATCCAACTCTGTGAAGTGGTCAGGAGTCAGCTGTGAGCCAGTACCTGCTTTTTTAGGAAAGGCCCCTCTTCAGAGTACTCCTGGCATTTGGCCATCCTCACATCAGTAGGTACCAAGAAAGACTGACTCTGTCCTTGTTAAATTGAAGCAAGTGAGACCACTAGGACTGGGACTGGGACTGACTCTGTGTGCCTGGCTTCCTGCATCCCAAGTTCAGAGAGTTCCATTACCAAGGAAGTGAGGTGAGGTTGCATCCTTCAGGAACTGAATGAGGTCACTGCCTTGGCAACCACTTTTTCCAAACAGTTGCTTTCAAGCGTACCATGAGAAGGAGGCTTACCCTACTTTCTGTGGCACTTTCACAAATTAGAATGGTATATCAACCATAGGCACCAAGAAACAGCTCTCCACACAGGCCTGATTTGGTCCATCTTCTCTATATTAGGAAGAGAGCCTTTAGTCCGGGGAGCACTGCAGTGAACCTCTGCACTAAAACTATTAGCAAGCACCTGGTGGAGGAGTCCTCCATAGGTAAGTGGGGCTTTTATAACATCTGATATCCGGTTAAGGGAGATCTCTTCTGATGACAGAGATGTGGCCTGGGGAGGCTCACATATACTCCTTTCCAGGAGATTAACCAGAATCGTTCTGTCCTCTGTTCTGTTCTGTAGGGAATTCCTCTGAAACTGTAGAGAGGGGCCGACGGGCACGCATGCACTCCTACCCTGGAGTTATAGCAAGATGTTGCACTGTTCCACTGTTTTTCTGTTTAGGCGCATGGTTTCTGTTTTTTGTGTTTTGTTTTGTGTTCTATTTTTTTGATTGTTTGTTTGTTTTTGTTCATTTTGTTGTGTGATTTCAGTGGTAAAAACTTAAGGATTTTGGACGTAAAAATAGGTAATAAAGAGAGTAAGCCTGACACCCCTTTGGACTGTGTTTTAGGGAACTGCGATGAACTTTACTCGCCTTTGTTAAGCAGGATGATAGAAGCTCCTAGCTGGCTGCCTGGAGCACACCCATTGCAGAGGGCAATGCTTGGTGGGGACCTAAGAACTGAGCATCTCCCAGGTTAACAAGTGAAACTCCTTTAAAACCCCTTGTCACTCCAGATCAAGAGAGTCACAACCTTTGGCAGAGTCCCCTGTGTTTCTCCTTTGTTCGCAAAGCAATAAACCTCCCTTTTTCTTTTTCTCAAAACTCAGTCCTCATTATTAAATTGGTATTAATTGGCGTCAAGTTGAGGAATCGAACTTTAATTTACAAATTTGGTACCCGCCCTCCACCCCGGAACTTTGTGAGAGCTGTCTACTGAAATATTAGGAGATGAAGCATGCTTGGTGTGGAACTGAACAAGAGGAGCTAATCCTGTAAGTAAAAGGAGGGACTGAGGGACTCCCAGCAGCTGCCAAAGCCCTGTTGATTCAGGGAATTACCTCCTTCCTCCCCGCACTGTAAGAATTATGCCACCTCTGTCTTGTTAAAAAAGAGAAAAAGAAAAAGGGGACACTAAATGCAGTGAAGTCACCATGGAGACACTTTATTTTACATTTCAGGTTTCCCCTCTGTTAAAACATGTGGACCCCCCTTCCGTGGATATCTATGGTGCACACTGGTGTAGGAGATTTTTCTCTTATCTGCTCTGGTTTAAACGGTTCTCTCTGAAAGCCATAGTCTGAACCTCCTTTCTGTCTGTCTTGTGTCTTTGTATCTGGCCCTTTAAGACATGTGCAATAATGTGTTGATATTATAAATTGTTTCTTGGGAATGATCTTAGCTGAATGTGTGTCTAAATGATGATGTTTTATTTTAACAATCTGGTATCTGAATGGGTTTTTGAAGCATTGCAGAATCTTGCAGTTAAAAGTCGGGTTTAGGTAATTGTTTAGTTTATGATTTCAGATAATTCATGCCAGAGAACTTAAATACTTAGTATGGAAAACTGAAGAACTCTACTTCCAAGTTGGCAAGTAAATTCCCAATCATACAGTCTTTTTTTCACCAATTTTGAATTGGATAGCCTCGGAAAATGTCACTGTGTGTACCACTGCATTAATTTGGACAAGGATAGTAAATCATAGAATGGTATCTGTTGACAAAACAAGATGTAAAGATATAAAATTTTGTGAATTGTATCTTAAATTTGTATCATAATTTTCAACATCCGAACCTCAAAATTATGGTTAAAATGCCTTAGGCCTGAGGTGTCTGCTCAGAATAGCAGTTTTTCCTGCTCCTTCCAGACCTCAGTCATGATTTATATTGAAATGTAAATGAAAGAAGCCTGAAAGCTTAGTAGGAGACTGATTTGAGGCCTAAGGGAAAAAAAAAGGTAAATTGTATGGTATTTACTAATTACTAGCCAGTCACTTTTTCTAGGACTCTTTTTTTTTCCTTAGATACTTTTTTTTTTGAGCTCATGATTTTGAGCATACAGACCTAGTTTAATGTTTTTCAGATCAGTTCTATCTTTGACCAACTGTAGACTTTTTGAAACATTGCAATGGAGATTTCACCTGAGAAAAGCTACAAGGCCTTTACTATTATTATGTGTGCACACTTTTGTTATGTGTTGTATGTCTACATATACATATGTCCGTATATCATATATATGATACACAAATTAACATATACAAGGAGCGCTCATAAAAAAGCGCTCATTAAAACAAATTTAAATAGGAGATCCAAAGATCTTTAATTCACGTGATTTAAATGTTTCAATTTAAATTGGATAAACAGATAAAAATCAATGTCTTTAAATTTAAACTTACAATTTTTTTAGGTGTTAAAAAATCTAATAAAATATTAATATCTACAAAATGTCTAATATGCCTTGGTTCTAGGACCTTTCCTTCAACATAAAAATGGTTTACCCTGTCAATACATTTCTCTAATATTTTGATAAATAAGTAAAGTAAATCTGATATGGGATTGCTCATTCATGAGTACTTTTCTTAGATATCTGATTGATTTACTAAGGTCTGAATAAGTTCTTATTAAAGTCTGTATAAGAATATAAAAATAAGTCATGTGTTAATGAGACAAAAATTTCTTAAAACATAAGTTTACCCATAACGTTGTGTTTATTAAGTTTTATTTTCTCCAGAGCAAGCAACCATAAAAATTAAACAACTGATTAAATAAGAACTGTTATTTTAGAGCACTGTACTGCCATTGCTTTAAAAGCTAAACTTGGTTAATGTAGAAACATCAATGTAATTGTGATGCTATCAATGTTTTCATATCTTATAGGTATGCAAGTCTGTAAGGTAGAAACTTTAAAAGAGCATTATATCAAGCTGGTGCTCTGAAGTTGTATGGTAAAAAATATATTGGGGATTTATTTACCTGTTATCAATAAGATATGTAAACTTTTATGTTACTTTTTACATTGGGGAACAATTTAAATGTATTTTTTAGTTAATGAGAGCCTAATCGATGTAAAGGTTAAAAACTTTCAGCCTTTCTTTAATTCATGTTTTAAATGTGATATCATATGGTGTTAGCTAATGTTCATGTGACCTCAAACAATTTATGTAAACTTTGTCAAATGATATTTAAAAATAAGGATTAGCTTTAGAACTAAAATACTTAAGATTTATAAAGAGCCCTGCCTTAGCTGAGATAAGGCTCTGTGTCCCATCTTACTACATGTGAGAATGACTACGAAACCAGTAGGTTAGATAATATTTCTTTAAAGTTATGTTAAAAAGTTGGTTTTTTTTAAGGTCAATATTCCTAGGATCTCAAACAGGGGACATAATGTATAACTCAGCCAAAAAATTCAGGGTAGCTGTTACACAAGCTAAGTATTTTTACTTTTGTTAATTTTATTTTGAAATTTTCTTATAAGTGATCTAAAGATTCTCTGTTACTGTTTTACAAACGTGTTGCTTTAAGAACACAACATGGGTTTATTCAATATAATAAGTCATTACTTACAATATAGACAGAATAATACAGATCCCAATAAATAAAAAGATAATTATATAGTTATAGACATTAAAGCCCAGTACTCTTAATATAAGGCTGTTAAAATTTATTTGCTGGATGTTTAAGATTAGGATTTAAAATTAAAGTTAAATGAAAAGAGCCAAGAAAACCAATATTTGGCTTTTGCCCTATGAGTCAGTCTGAATCCAGGGAACAGGGGACTTCTCTAAAGAGCTTTGAAACTCTGAGCCACATAACCTCCTCCTGATCAGGGAGATTAATGAGACCACTGGAGAACAGAAAGCCAATCAGTGTATTTGTTACGAAGAGGAGAGTCATCAAAGAAAGGAGACATCCCTGATGCTTCCAAGGGAAGCCAAATGGTCAAGCAAGATCTGGACCCACCTAGCGCAAATGGCACTAGCAGAACTGAGAATCTGCTCTCAAGTTTCCCCAGAATTGACTCCCATAAAAGGTCAGCTGACTGTTAACAATAGATGGAAACAAAAGTCAGTTTGACTGCTTCATCTTAAACACTTAGCAAAGACAGTTAAGAACAAAATACATCCATTCCTGGGCATTTTAAATTATAATTATAATAATAATAAAATAATAATAATAATAATAATAATAATAATAATAATAATAATAATAATAATAATAATATAATGTTAAGGTATGCACTTTATGTTTGCCTCCCAAAATAAGTAAGACTGGTGGCTACAAAGAAGAATTCTCAGACAGGAATGCCTGATACTTATAAAAAGAGACTATCAAGAAGACCTGCCACAGGGAGAAGTTTTCAGTTTAAGGCCTACAGATATTCCTAACCTACACAGGTTGGCTTGGTGTTTGCTAGTACAATTATCCAGCCCTGAGTAACAGAATTAAAGGTTTCTCAAAGAGACACAGAGGTCATACTAGTAAAAGGATTTTACAAGATCAGATGACATTAAATAATTAAACTGTATCTTATGGGGAGGGACAAGTGTAACAGTACAAGTTAAATATTAAATTGACAGTCCTGAAAACTGGGGATATTAAAGACTGGTGAGGGAACTTCTATACAGTGACATGTTCCAGGTGCTGCAACATTTATTCAGTACTCATGGTTTTTGTTTCTCTCATCGAAGAACCCATCCCCAGATGACTTTACAACCTGTTCTTCCCCAATCAGACTTCAATCCGAAGTGACTTCTAAAAGGCAACTCATGTCCCTCAACTGACTTCTAAAAGGCAACTCATGTCCCTCATCCCATGCCCACTCACGTCACCCTGTCTCAGGTCAGAAGAAGAAAAAATGAATGACACCACTCTTCTTATAACAATGGAGAGAAAGATAAATAGACTATCAATATAAGTAATTAATTAAGTCAGGTAAAATCAGGGAGATCGGTTTTGGGTGAGTTCTAAAAATTTGGAGACTCTTACCTGAGGGATTAAAATTTCCTCAGTGCTCTTCCCGTAATCTATCAAAGATTTGAAAGGGACACAAAGAAAAGGCGGGAATGATAGACCCAACCTGATCTTTAATTTAAATTGGGAGCCATCTTGCCAAAAAGCCATGAAAAGATAATTTTGGCTTTAGCATAAATTACTTCAAATTCTAAACCTGCTTGGAATGCCTGCCCACGCCTTGAACTCACCCATGCCCGGCTCTCTGACCAGATAGCAGCCCTCTCTGAAACTTTAGTGACACATCATAAATATTTGCCTTCTCTGGCCAGACAACAACCCTCTCTGAGGCTCTAATGGTCTTCATGAACTCTGATGTAGGACCAGCAAAAAAAATGTAGACTGCCATTAGTGTGATGTTTGTCAGAGTTCTGTTATCTGTAAACCCCCTTTTGTGTAATTTTCTGGGCTATTAAGCTGCCTGTAGGAAAGCTGGGGTTGTTGTCTTTTTCCCGCCGTTTTGTGAGGGAGAGGTAGCACAGCCAGTGGAAATAATAAGCTTAATTTAATTTGATTTTAATTAGAGTCAGTGGTCTTTTCTTGTGTCCTGGTCTAACAGGTAAACACTCCAAAAACATGGAGCTCTGCCAGCCTAAACACTTCTTGAGAAACTTCCTCTGAGTTTGGGCACTTGAAATATATGTTGTTGTAAGGAGCTTTAGCTTCCTTTCTAGTGATACCATCAAAGCTGAATCTGCATCTATGTGACCTGGAGGACATGGTTTCTTGTATTATAATGAACATGAGGCAGCAGTGCTGAATTTTCTCTTTGTAGGTAAACTGTGGCCACTGGATACTAAGTGTCTCCCCGCTTGGACTGTGAAGCCATTTGGTCATCCTCCACTTTTTGTGGTGTTTCTTGCTGCTGTACTGGGAGTTTGGTATATGCTTTATTAAATACAACGAGTTCAACTGAAACCCAGTGTTGAAGAAAGTTCTGTCACTTGTGGTGGGTCAGGGTCTGAAGGAGAATGCACCAACCAGGCTTTTATCTCACAGAGCTTGCCCCCTTGTCCATAGAAATCTGACTCTGAACTTTGCCCAGAAACCTCTCCATATAAAATGATGCCTTTACATAGAAGGGTCTGCTGGCTACACCATGTCAGTCACAAACCATTTGGAAGGCAATGGCAAATCCTCATGGCCACACCACAGATGTATTATCACACACCCACCCACCACTGCAATAGGCCCACTTCTCAGCAGGCTCCAACTTACTGGCATCTTTGTTCTACACCATTTTCATGAAACCCGGTCAATCATGGCATTCTCTGGTACACTCATGATCAGCAACAAGACATCTAAAGGTTCTCCAGTGCCACCTGGTTAAGGGAATTTCAAAGATTTCATTGTATTTATCTAGCCATTTTTCATGGATGAAGTTGGAGGCACTGTGGGTTTCAGTTCATTCAGGAAATATTAAATGGTGAGGAAGCTGTTTTCAATGAATTCTCTGGAGAAATCTCACAGGCAAGTCTTCCCATAGAGTGGTCAAAAGGTCACATGAAGCCAGGCCCATTGAGGTCTTTAATGTGACGTCCATGGGTGTTCTGACTGTCAACTATGGCTGCCAAATCTTTCAGAATAAAATCATGTGATATTCTAGCTGATATTCCAAGGCTCTGTGGAAAGCCACCCTTGTATTTGATCTCAGTTTCCAAGGGAGAATCCCATGCGTGGCCTCCTAAAATCTGAACACAGTTTATGGCAATATTTCTCTGAGATCAGTTGGAGAACTCAGACTATAAGTGGAATCACACCAGAGTTCAAGCCCAGATAGACCCAGTCATCACTTCCAACCACCAAACAAATGACCACAATTAAAACCAAAGCACTCCCACAAGGCCCTCATCTTCTTCCATATAGACACTCATCATAACCTGTGGCTGGAGGTTTCCATGAGGGGCTCAGCCCAAGACAGTGTACAAAATAACCTCCCTTGCCTGTCATTTGCCTAAAGTCAGGGTTGCCTGGACACCCTTTCTGAGAACCAGGAGTTATCAAATGAGCCTGCCGTAAATACTGCTCTGATTCTCCAATTTGAGGCCTACTGACTCTCCGGTATAGATTCTTTATGTGAATTGGAATCATGAGAAAACCCAAGCACCTATGGGCTATCCTCTGCAGGGTTTGAAGAACTCATTTGACAAAAAGGATCCCTATTTTCACTTGATGGAGATCAGTAATCTTAGAGGAAGGCGAGAGACTTCGTCCACAATGACTGCTTTTTTGGCCATTTTGGTTTTGGAAGCACACATGTAATTGTTCGTTAGATCCATCAGGTGCTGAAAATCTATTCAACAACCTCAAACATGGCCAAGAGTCTGATGCAGACCCATCCCTTTCCAAAGCAATTATGCAAAGATCTACAGGTGGTGCCCATTAATTTCCATTGAAAACCGTTTTCTTCAGGCTTCAAAAAGGGGTGGCCTGAGGCAAAGACCTTTCTGACATTCAGGGCAACAGAACAATAGGTAAGCAAATGGCCCAAGGCAGGGTTTCTAAAATGATATCTGAGTTTTCTGAGATGATCCCATTCCCTTCAGCTATCCAGTACATAGCCATGTCACAGAGCTTGGAGGTGGTTCATGTCTTGGAAACAAAACCATGAGCCTATTCTGGAGAGTGGCCAGAATTCAAGAAGAAAACAGGAATTTAGGAAGACAGTGGTTGTTGCCCATCCATTAGGCAAGACAAAATCCATTCATAAATTGGGCAGGATGAATGTTGTGAAGCTTTCTTCTATTCAGGACACATCCATTGATGCATTCTCTTTTCTAATGTCTACAACCACGGACACAGTGGGATAAACAGACATGGAAACACTCGCATTGTCAAAAGACTTACTAGAAACAGTCCACTCCAATCCTAACAAACCGACTTTCCTACCTATTCTCAGATCATGAGACAAAACCACAAACTCACACCCACACCCAAAAAGTAACCTCCTTCCCCCAAGTAGGTCTATGACTATCCGGAGTGTCCTCTGACTGATGGGCCATAGTATGTTACTCCAAAATGGACTGTCCTATGTCAGATGTGGACTCCTTGGCCAACACTGTGAAGTTGTAAGGTGCCAGTGGTGAGACACTACCTGCTTACTCAGGAAAGGCCCCTCTTCAGACCTTCCTGGCATTTGGCCATCCTCACATCAGTAGTTACCAAGAAAGACTGATTCTGTCCTTGGTAAATCCAAATATGTGAGGCCACTGGGACTGGGACTGGGACTGCCTCTGGGTGCCTGTCTTCCTGGATCCCTAGTTCAGAGAGTTCCATCACCAAGAAAGTGATGTAGGTCACTTCCTTCAGGAACTGAATGAGGTCACTGCCTTGGCAACCACTTTGTCCTAATAGTTGCTTCCAAGTGTCCCAATTGATGGAGGCTGCCCCTACTTCCTGTGACACTTTCACAAGTTTGAATGGTATATCAAACATAGGCACCCGGGAACAGCTCTCCACACAGGCCTGGTATTGTCCATCTTCTCTACATTAAGAAAAGAGAGACTGCTTCAGACACACCACTTCATCCTGACCAGGTTGTTTGTCGTGGAAGATGACTTTTGCTCTCTCAGGTCCTTCATAGCTTCTTATAGCTTCCCCAGGGTTCATTTCTGCATGGACCTTTTCATTTCTCAGCAGGTGGAAGATTTCTTACATTCCTGTATTGTAAGACCAACTCTGTCCCTGCTTTTCTGTAAAGTTAGATTGAGGGAACAGAGTATGGTTAGGGTTAATAACATGTTTGATTTGGCTTAGGAATCATTCTGCTGGATGAATAATGTTATTGGGAACCTGCAATATTTATTAGAATATATAGAGGGGAAATATATTTATGAAAACCGAAATCTAGGTAAGATTTGAAGCCCAGAAGGGCTTTGGATCCTTGATTGGGATACTTAGGTTTGAATTATGTTCTGCACATGTGTCTCAGATAAATCTATACACAATGGCATAGGACCTTGTACCTTGGATGATTGAATGTCAAAGAGAACATCCAGTCAAAAAAGGATAGTTGGTGGGATTAGGAAGATAGTTGGTAGGATTAGGAAAAAGAGTGAGTATATGATTTGAACAAAAAGTTCTTTAGCAATAGGGTTTTGGGTAGAGAGAAAATGTAAATGTCAGCACATGTGAAGAGTCATTCACAATGATGAACTGGGGAAAATATGTAGGAAAGCAGATATCAATAGAGACATTAGAAAATCAGCAAATGATAAAGTGATTGATAGGATTAGACATTTTCGACAGGCTTGAGTTTGAATAAATAATCTTAGGAAGAAACAAATATGTAGTCACCAATAGGATTGACATTTGAGAGCATTAGGCAACCTGGACATGGGTGATTTTCATAATCCATACTCATATTCCATTTAGGCTTTGGTACAGTCGTAAGTGTGACTTTGCATTTTGTGGCCAGAATATTACTCTGATAAAATGTATATGTAGATCAGGTGACATGAGTATTTGTTGCACCATTTCTGAGAGCAATATTTTGAAGAGATATAAATTAGTATTGGGGGCACAAATAGGTGTACCATGTGTGTATGAATATAGAGAGAATGCATGAATAGACCATACTGTGAATAAATAATATAACTGTTTCCAAATTTAGAAATTGGAATAAATTGATATCCCAAAATACACAGGAAATCTTATATTGATATACATACATTCATTCCAACCAGTTATATATCTAATGGTAATATTAGGGTTGTAGTTTATCATAAAATGTGTGTGAGTTTTGCTTCAAAATTGATTATGGAAATCGAAAATAATGTGTTTGGAAAGAAGTCTCATGAAATAACCAGTCAAAAACAAGGAGGAATACATGTGTTCTGAAGCAGGAAGTGATTGAATGTGTTACAAATGTCTTTCAATTTGTGAACTTGTGGATGAAATGTATATTCTACGATGTATAAAAACTGAAGAAATAGTAATGTACCAGTGTTGAATTAAAATGAACATCAAAATACACATCATGTCCCATAGAAATCTACTTTCATTGATGTTAAATTGGGTCAGTTACTGTAGAAATATAAGGCTTTGTTTGCACCATTCACTGAAGTGAGTTTTCAGTACTAGGAAACAAATATGTATTTCAGGTGGATGAATATTTCTAAAAACAATCTTATGAAAAGTTGATTATAAAAGCACATACATGAACATGAGTGAATTATTTAGGGAGTGTATAATAAGACACATATATTTCATATTTTGAAAATATATATATCACACAGATACATTAGAAAGTAGCAATATATATGCCAATCAAAATTCATCATGAAATATATATCATTCACAGATCCAAAAATATTAATTTTACTGAACATGGATTTATGTATAATGTTTTTCAACTAAGAAGCTCACTCATAGTTTGAATTTTCAGTTCCAAAAACATTTAGGAGGAGTCATCTCTTCTCATACTTTGTATCTCCCAAGTTAGCCACCTCACAAAAATGTACGTGTGATACCAGGTAGGATTTTATATGTGCATATAAAAATACATGTGCTGAATTGGCTACAGAAAAAGGGAGACAGAAATTCACATATGTGTTAACTTTAAAAACACATGGAGAACCATTTCAACAAAAAATTAACAAGATTTATAACTCTTACCCTATATCATGCAAAAGGCAAGACCAACTATACGCCATGCCTCCTCTCAACCGCTTGTATTTCTATTCTGTTTGGGTTATTTTTCTCCATCATATTAGGATTAGTAGTCAGAGTCTAGTAGGGTATGTGTTAGTGTCAGGGATTCAGTATTTTGAATGGAAAATTGAAAAATGAATCCAATGTGTATGTAAATATGTGCTACACCAAAATCTTCCCACTCTCATCCAGAACAATGCCTTGACAACACCTACGGCCCAAGTATGACACAATCAGAGGAGAAAAGTTAGAAAATCCGTGAATACATATCTAGAATGGAATATGATCAGAAGTTCACAACCTTGGAAGTGGTAGAGGAGTTTCCAAAAGTAAGGGACAGGGTAAACCCTCCAAAAACTTGAAGGTCTGCTGGCCTAGTGACTTCTTGAGAAACTGCCTGTGAGGTTGGGCACTTGAAATATATGTTGTTGTCAGGAGCTTTAGCTTCCTTTCTAGTGAGACCATAAAAGCTGGGTCTGCATCAATGTGACCTGGAGGACATGGTTTCTTATTTTCCAATGAACATGAGACAGCAGTGCTGAATTTTCCATTGTAGGTAAACTGTGGCCCCTGGGGGCTGAATGTCTCCCTGTGTGGACGTTGAATCCATATAGTCATCCTCTATTTTCATGGTGTTTCTTGCTGCTGCACTGGGAGTTTGGTATTTGCTTCACGAAATACAAGGAGTTCAACGGGGACACAGTGCAGGAGGGATTTCTGTCACGTGTGGTGGGTCAGGGTCTGCAGGAGAATACAAGAACCAGGCCTCTATCCCACATAGCTTGCCCCCTTGACCATAGCAACCTGATTCTGAACAATGTCCTGAAACCTCTCTATGTAACAAGGTGCCTTTACATATAAGGGTCTGCTGGCTTCACCATGTCAGTCACAAGCCATTTGGAATCCAATGAAAGATCTACATGGCCCCACCACAGATGTTTTATCACACACCTGCCCACCATTGCTCTAGGCCCACTACTCAGCAGGATCCAACTTTCTGGCATCTCTGTTAAACACCATTTTAATGAAAACCAGTCAATCAAGGCACTGTCTGGTATACTCATTGTTGGGAAAAGTATAAACGGCAGCCATACCCCAGAGAAAAATCCCAACATGGTGCCTAAGGACTTCTTCTTCCTACCTTCTTTTTTCTGCAGTGGTGCCAAATGTTCCCACCTGTGTGAACTCTCCCGCTGGCGCCAATTTGAAATCTCGCTGGTGGGGAACCTTAGCCCCAATAAGAACAAATTCCTGGGCTCCAGAGCTGATATCTGAAAGAACTTACCAATAAACGGTTTGCCTGCCATTTATCTAAGCCCTTCCATCTTCCCCTTAGTTCTATATAAGCACACAGCCTTTTGCAATAAAATTGGGATTCTCGCAGCGAAGTGCCATTGCGTGGGAAGTTCTTTCATTCTGGTGCCCCATGTGAGGATACGGATGAGCTCTTTCTAACAAGAGCCCCGTCCCCTGCTCCCCCGGAGACACTCCGCCATGGTCCGCTCTTTTCAGACGCCAGCTTCCTGCACCCACCACAGATCTGATATATGTAAGCCTCCCCTGACCCTGGCTCTGCAACTCCCTTGGGGCTACCACTGGTTTTGTGACCTTGATCTTCCTGCACACTCTCGACGCCCTGTAGGGGGCAGGAAATTCCTGCCACTAAGACCTTTACTGGTCGCAGTGGACCCTCTGGTGATCCGTTTTCTTTTGGGGCATGAGGCTTCTGAGTTTACACAAGAGGCTCTGTGGTTTTTTCTCCTCTGCTGCCGCTGCCACTGCTGGCTAGAGTTGCTGTTTGCTGCGGGGCTGCTGTGTCTAGCTGAAGCTGCCTCTCTGCTCGGGGAAAACTGAACTCCCGTCCTGGAACTACATTCTGCCGGAACCGGAGTTCTGTTTTCATTACTGACTTTTTCCGCTGCGTTCAAAAACTTTCCTGACGTCAGGTTGCCCGTGGCTCTGAACCCATTGGGTCTCACAGATCGCACTTCACTGGTGACGCCCAGGTAGTGCCCTCTGTATTTCCTCATGATGGCTGGTCATTTTGGGGACGCCCACCTGACCCCCGTTCGCCCTGAGCTTCCTGAAAGCCGTTCCAGCCCGGGTTTTCTCTTTGTCTCTCTCGCTTACTCTTATTCTCTCTCTCTCTCTTTCTCTCTCTCTCTCTCTCTCTCTGTCTGTCTGTCTTCCTTCTCTCCCTGTGACTATGGGCACCTCTTCATCTGTACCTGAAGCCTCACCTCTCAAATGTCTACTAAAAAATCTGGCCACACTCTCCCTCACACCAGACATCAAGCCCAAACTTCTAATCAAATTCTGTACCCAAGATTGGCCTACATATCCACTGGATAATGGCAATCATTGGCCTCCAGAAGGCTCCTTACATCCAAACTTCATCTGCGACCTTTTTAACTACTGCCAGCATCTGAAAAAGTGGAGTGAGATTCCCTGCATTTAAGGTTTTAGCCTTCTCACACAGCACCCTGTCGCTGCTCCTCCTGCCCTCCCTCTCAGGTCCTCCTTGTTTGCAAACCCTTCTCTTCCCCTACGTCTACTCCTGACTTCACAGATTCTTCCTCATTCAACCCAGCAGATGAACCCCCACCTTATCCCCCAGTCCTATCTGCCCCTTCTCTCCCACTATACCCTCCTCTTCCTCTGCCTGATTCCAGGGATCCTCAGCCTTCCATTTCATCCTCCTCCCCTCCGCCCTCTTCTGCCTGCTCCACCTCCTCCTCTTCCAAAGAGACACTCCCTGCCCTTCCCTCTCCTTCCTGTCCGCCTCCTGCCTCTTTCAGTCCTCCTGTTACCAGGTCTAAGGGACTCCTTCCCACCCCCAAGACAATCGCACCCCTTTGTGAGGTAGCTGGTCCCGAGGGTGTCATCAGAGTCCAAGTGCCCTTCTCCATGTCGGACATTACTCAGCTAGAGAGGAAGTTAGGCTCATTCACCACTGACCCCACCACTTACATTCGGGAGTTTCAATGGGTCCTGCAAGCATATAGTCTCACTCATCATGACATCTACATGCTCTTGGCCAATACACTTCTCCCTGAGGAAAGTCAATGGGTCTGGGAGCTAGCCCAAGCCCATGCTGATGAAAATCATAGGACCAATCCTAACCACCCCACAGGCCCTCATGCTGTCCCAGAGCAGGATCCCCTATGGGATTACAACACCCCTGAAGGCTTACAGTCTAGTGACCTTTTTACATCCTGCCTCTTGGCGGGCCTGAAAAAGGCCATCCGCAAGGCTGTTAACTTTAAAAAGGTGCAGGAGGTCATTCAAAGGAAGGAGGAAACACCTTCAGAATTCCTGGATAGACTAACCAAGGCCCTTTAACAGTACACAAACCTCAACCCAGAAACCCCTGATGGCCGTCATGTCTTAATGAAATATGTTCTGGCCCAAAGCTACCCTGACATTAAAGCCAAGCTTAAAAAGCTTGAACAGGGCCCTGCTACTCCTTAGACTTAAATCCTCGCTGTCGCTTTCAAGGTTTTTTATGATAGAGAGGATGAAAGTGAATGCCGTAGGCAGAGGGCTGAAAATGCCAAGTTCCGAATGTTGGCCCAGGTCATTCAGAGAAGGCCATCACCACGCCATCCCAATATGACACCCCCGGGAGCTTGCTTCAAATGTGGTAAGGAGGGACATTGGGCCAGGGATTGTCCTTCACTGAGGACACCCTACAACCCCTGCCCAAAATGCCATCAAAGGGGACACTGGGGGGCAGACTGCCCAACAACCCGAAAGGGAGGTTGGTCAGCCGCCAGGCAACCACAGCCTTTCTTGGGCTTAGCAGCGAGGATTGACGGATCCCTGGGCTTTCCCTCCAGACTATTACCATCAAGAATCAAGAGCCTAGGTTTACCTTCCTGGTGGATGGATGCTTCATTAGGTTCCTCTTGGATACTGGTGCCACTTTTTCGGTCTTAAGGGAGTATGGGGTTCTACCACACCCTCAAAAACTCCTATTGTCAGGGTAGGAGGTAAACAGATTTTCCCTCAAACCCCCCCATCATGTTATATGCAGGGATCCCTTTTGTCCTTCACTCACTTCTTTCTCGTTATGAGCCATTGCCCCATTCCCCTTCTGGGAAGGGACATACTCTCACTATTAAAAGTCAGCATTCACATATCACCCAACACCTCTCCTACCTCTCATTTCCTCATGATGTTCCTAGGGGCAGATACACCTCCTTAATGCACTCTCCCATGACTCTCTAAACCAGTTAAGCCTGAGGTTTGGGACACAACTATACCCCTTATGGCTAAATGCAGTCCTATTCATATTGTCTTACGGGACCCTTCAAGATATATTAGTCAATCACAATATCCACTCACAACCACAGCCCTCCTCGAATTAGAACCCATCATCCAGGATTTATTACGAAAGGGGTATCTTAGGCCTACACACTCTCCTTTCAACACCCCCTTTCTGGCACTTAAAAAACCTAAAGTGTCCTACAGGCTGGTTCAAGACCTTCTCCTTGTCAACTCCTCTGTGGTCCCCATCCACCCGCTAGTGCCCAACCCTTACACCCTCCTCTCTCAGATCCCTGCCACTACTACCCACTTCTCGGTCCTAGGTTTAAAAGATGCATTCTTTTCTATTCCCTTGTTCTCAGAATCTCAGAATATCTTTGTTTTTACATGGACTGACTCTGACATCCACCATTCTCATCAGCTTTCCTGGACTGTCCTCCCACAGGGATTCAGGGATAGCCCCCATCTCTTTGGCCAAGTTCTTGCCCAGGACCTCACATCCTTTCACCCGACCTGTCCTGACGCTATTCTCCTTCCATATGTCAATGACCTTCTTCTATGTAGTCCCTCTGGGAACACTCTCAATCCCACACCGCTCAGCTTCTTAATTTCCTAGCAGACAAGGGATATAGGGAGTCTCCCCACAAGGCCCAGGTTTCCCATTCTTCTGTCACCTCTCTTGGTTTTTGCCTTAGACCCAGGAAAAAGGAAATAACACTGGATAGGAGGCAACTCCTCTCAGATCTTCCAGTGCCCCATATGAAAGCCAAAATACTATCATTCCTAGGATTAGCAGGTTATTTTAGGGCCTGGATCCCAAATTATTCTCTTCTATCCAAACCCCTGTATGACCAAGCAAATGGACCCCCTAGTGAATCTCTTGTCTCATCCCCCATCTACCACTTCCGCAGGTTTCAGCAACTCCTCTTAAAGGCACCTGCCCTTCACCTTCCTGATCTTTCAAGACCATTTCATCTATATGTCCATGAAAAAGGGGGGCAAGCACTTAGGGTCTTAGGTCAAAACTATGGGCCTACATTTGCACCTGTGGCATATTTGTCCAAGCAAATTGACCCTACCATCCGTGGGTGAGCCCCTTGCTTAAGAGCTCTGGTTGCTGGACAAATTTTACACAAAGAAGCCTCTAAGCTGAGTTTTGGGGCACCTTGAACTATCCACTCCCCACATCACTTGAAAGATCTTTCAGCTTATAAGGGCCTTCAAACCCTTCCTCCATCCAGAGTTCTGTCGCTCCTCACTTCCTTTCTGGAAAACCCTAATATTACTTTCCTCCCCTGCTCTGCACTGAACCTTGCCTCACTGCTCCCAATGACTCCCACGTCTAACACACCAACTCATAATTGCTTGGAAACCTTACAAGATTTCCTCCCCTGTCATTCTTCCATTTCTGAGGAACCACTCACCAAGCCTGACCTTATCTGGTTTACTGACAGCAGTTCCTTTAGGCAGAATGGCACTCATTACTCTGGATATGCTGTAGTTTCAGCCACTGAGATTATAGACGCCAAAGCTTTGCCTTCAGGAACTACCAACCAGCAGATTGAACTTATAGCAGCCACTCGTGCCTGCCTTCTAGCACAAGGCAAATCCCTCACCCTCTATACTGATTCAAAATATGTCTTCCAGATCTTATTATCCCATGCTTCAATATGAAGGGAGCGACGCCTACTTACCACCAAAGGTAATGCGATCACTAATTCGGCTCTTATAACAAATCTGATGGAGGCCTCCCACTTACCCACCCAGTTGGGAGTTGTCCATTGTAGGTCCCATCAGAAGGATGGCTCTCTTATCACTGAGGGCAATGCCAAAGCTGACCAGGCGCCACGAATGCGTGCTACCACTTCCAATTATGGCCCCTATGGGGTACATATTATGGCCACTTTAGACAGCTCATCTGAAGCCCCTACTTCTTCCAGTAAGAACAAGGATCTTTTCAAGTTCCTTCATACTCTACACCATTCCAATTCTCAGTCTTTGACCCTTTTTTTACAGAGCTTCTTCTCCCTCAACCCTTCTGACATAGCCATGATAGAGAATATAGCCTCTAATTGTCAGATCTGTCAGCGGACCAACCTCATACTCCTTTAAGGCCCAAACCTTTCCCTTTCCACCAAGCCCAGGGACACATTCCCGTTGCTGACTGGCAAGTAGACTTCACCAACATGCCCACAGTATGGCACACTAAATACCTCCTTGTCTTTGTGGACACTTTCTCTGTTTGGGTTGAGGCATTTCCCACTTCCAATAAAAAGGCTTCCACTGTAGCTTCAATCTAACTGACAGACATCATCCCTAGGTTTTGTATGCCCACTTCCCTACAATATGACAATGGCCCTGAGATTATTTCTAGGATCACACAAAAGGTCTCTCAAGCCCTCTCCTTCAAGTGGCATTTCCACTGTCCATATTACCCCCAGGCTTCAGGGAAAGTGGAAAGGGTAAATCATACTCTGAAGGAAGTCCTTACCAAATTGACAATGGAATTAAACTTAGACTGGGTCAAAATCCTTCCCTTTGCTTTGCTTCGAATCAGAGCTCTCCCTAAGAAACCATCTTTACTGTCTCCCTTTGAGATAATGTATGGAAGACCTCTTATACCCTCTGGGTTGGTCACTTCACAAGGACCTCTCACCCGAGATTTGTCTTTGCCTCTCTTGTTTCATCTCCGCTCTGAACACTGGAAATGTCAGAACTGGCTTCTTCCGGACCCAGTCTCCTCTCCAAACACTCCTCCCTTAACACCTGGGAGTCTAGTCTATTATAATACCCCAGAGGAGAAAGGGACTCTTGCACCAAAATGGGAAAGCCCCTATCCTTTCATTCTCTGTACCCCCACCGCCGCCAAACTCTCCTTACCAGACAACCGTCTCACTCCCTGGATTCCCATTTCTAGGTTGAAGCCATATCACCAGGAGGCCCCACCTGCTGATGACAGGACCATGCCAGAGGAACTCCAAGAATCACCTCCTGAAGCTCCCCTTTAATCCTGCTTTCCACACCCATCTCACCCATTTAAGTTGCGGCTCACACGGTGTTCCCTGCAGCCCAATTCCTCTTAAAGAAGGCACAATGAGCTCTCCCAACACCCTAGTCTTCTCTAACTGCTTGTTTTTTGTGCTCTGCTTTTTTTCTGTGCTCTGTTGGGACTTGTCTTTACCCTCCTAACCTACCATGTATTTATTCACTCTTCGGGAACGATACTCAGAACATGGCATGCAGAAGGTCCGCGCAGTGGATGCAACTACTTGCTTCATCCAGAACTGCACCTCTATTTCCCTAAAATTGTCACCTTCAAGGACCTTTGTCCCTGGTAGCTGGAACTGGCCTTTCATTTGCTTCCTTTTTAATCAAACCAAAGACTATTGTCATTGGTGGCCTGAGATATATAATGGGTGTCCCTATTGGTCATGCAGGTTCCATCATGAACGTGGTAGCTGTTCTTACCACTCACTTGGCTACTCTGAAGGGTTGACTTCTAGTTACCTAAAGTGGCATAAAGGCTCTTCATCCGATAACAATGGATCGTATACTTCAGATATACCTGACCCCAAGGCCAAACGTTGGGGCTATGTTGAGTTTGCTCTCTATGCTCGGACAACCTCAGCAAGACCCACAGGGTGGATGACTGTTGGCCGCACCCTGATTACGCCACCTAAGGCAACCAATCATGTAGTCGAACACATTAAGGAGTCAGAATCAAAACTGGATAAAGGCCATTGCAACAGATGTTTTTTCGTCCTCTGACTGAGGATCAAAAGAAGTATATTTCCTATATGCTTCCATAATTCTCTCCAGAATCATAGAGGGAGACTCATTAGGACCTTGGATTATCTCTCTTACCATGGCCAAATTAGTCGGCCCTCTGGCGGCCACTCGGAGCCCCGCCATTAGAGCCCTGTGATAAGTGGAAAGATGCTACCAACCTTCAAAGGTGTTGGGATCCCAGTTTGGTCGGTTCATGGGCCCATAAGGATGAAGAGGGAGCATCACAGTGGCTTCTGAGTTTTCTATTTTCCGTAGCTGGCTGGTTTCTTTAGGTGGCCCAGCTTCCACCAGAAAAGGAGGGGCTGCTGCTGCTGCGGAGAACTCCCTTGGAGGGCTTGGGTCTGGCCCAATTGCCTCTAGTGGCGGAGAGGCTGAGTCAGTGGCGGGAGAATCATCTGGAATGTGTTGGGGGTTGGGGAGCGAGGGCAGAGGATAAGGAGGGGGAGGATTGTCCAGTCTTGTGACTCAGGAAGAATGGGGGGAAGATGGGGAGGGAACGGAAGGTTTGAATGATAGGATCCTGGGGAAGGGGTATATGGCTGTTGATCTGGGTGGCCACGTGGTCCCGGCTGAAAGACAATATCTCTGACTTTTTGGATTAGATTGAAGTAGAAGGATCCTTCTGGGGGCCACCCGACTTCGAGGATGGGCAATTCTGAAGCACAGAGAGTCTGCCAGGTCTGACATTTAACTGAAAAATAATGATTCTTGGCCCTTGAGCGGACATCAGTCCAATGATCAAGGGTCAGGGACAGAAGCGTGAAAGTGCTTTGTCCCATAATGGGAGTTACTCATAAAGAGACAGTGAAGACACAAACGCAACACAAACAAAGACAAACAGTAAACGTTTAACATGGGTCCAAGACAAATATTAGAACTCAGTAACTGGCAAAACCTGATGGGTTAGACAATAAAGACAGACAGTAAACTCAACATGAGTTTGGGACAATGAACAAAACTGTGTAGCCAGCAAAACCTGATGGGCTGGCAAACCGAATCCTGAAGCAAAATATAACCGAGTTGAGGAAACTAATATTCCTTGATTTCCCTCGTCCTCTGGAGTGTCCCCCAGGGACGTGGCCAGTAGCTCTGTGACACGTCTGCCACCCACTGTCAGAGAGAGCTAATGCTCTTCACCGACAGCCACTTTGCCAAGCCCTAACCTGAAACCCGAAACCAGAAAGAGGCGCCTTTCTTACCCCGAGAGGAGTCCCTTGGGGTCTTTCGTCCGCTGCTCTGGATATCTCACCTGGGGCCTCCAGAAGAAAAGGTGGGGCGAACATCGGAGGAAAAGACCACCAACAGGCTTTCTCATGCAACACCAAAGGGTTTATTGGGGGTATAGCGTGCTGGAGCTCAGGGCTCACTTCAGAGGAACAAAGAACAAAGAGCCCCGAGAACCACTTGAGTGGAGTTTATATACATTCTTTAGAGAGGGCAGGGACTTTACATACATCATAGCCTCCTTTAGCAAATCATCATATACAGCGGGAAAATCAAATAACAACTCTAAAACATGATTAGCACATTCATTGGCGGGAACAGGTTGGGCAGGGGGTGATTTGTCAGCCGTAAGAAGAGGTATACATTTAAATTGATTGGTGGATGCACTGTGATGTATACGTGGTGAGCTGCATGGTTTCTGGGAAGGGGCTGTTAAGTAACTAGGTCCTCAGGGAAGATTTCAACACACATCTAATGTGCAAATCCGGGAATTGTCTTAACTGCCACAGAAATTTCAGGTGCTGAGTGCAGCTTGGAAACTTTACAAAACCTGGTTCTTTACATTTCAATTTCAATTTCTTTTATTCTTTCAGAACCTTACAGAGGAAGGCGAGAGAGTTCATAGACAATTACTGCTCTTTTGGCCATTTTGGTTTTGGATGCACACATGGGATCTTTCTTTAGATCCATCTGGTGCTGATAATCTAAGCCACAGCCTCAAACAGGGCCAAGAGGCTGATTAAAACATATCCATTTCCAAAGCAATTACTACTCTGAAGTCAGTTACAGAACTCAGTCTTCTAGGAGAATCACGCCAGTGTTAAAGCCCAGGTGAACACAGTCATCTCTTCCAAAAGCCACACAAGTTACCACAATTAAAATCAAAAAAATCCCACATGGCCCTCATCTACTTCCATATAGTCACTCATCATAATCTCTGGCTGGAGGTTTCCTTAAATGGCACAGCCCAATAGAGTGTCCATAATAAGCTCCCTTCTCCTCATTTACCTAAATTCAGGGTGGCCTGGACACCCTTCCTGTGAACCAGGATTGATCACATAGTTCTGCCATTAATACTGCTCTACTTCTCCAATTTGAGGCCTACTGACTATCAGGTATAGTATGTGATTTGGAGTCATTATTGAACCCAAGCACCTTTGCAGGGATAGGAAGAACTCATTTGACACAAAAAATCCCAATACTCCCTTGATGGAGGTCAAGAACCAAACACAGGAAGGCAAGAGACTTCACCCACAATGACTGATTTTTTGCCATTTTGGTTTTGGATGCACACATTGGATCTTTCTTTAGATCCATCCGATGCTGATAATCTAAGCCACAGCCTCACACAGGGCCAAGAGGCTGATTCAGACACATCCCTTTCCAAAGTAATTAAGCAAAGAGCCACTGGTGATGCCCATTTCTTTCCATTTTAAAACTGTTTTCTTCAGGCTTCACAAAGGGTGGCCTGAGGCAAAGACCTTCCTGACATTCAGGGCAACAGAACAATAGGTAAGCAAAAGGCCCAAAGCAGGGTTTCTCTACTGAGACTTTCCTGGTCACACTGATATCTGAGTTTTCTGAGATGCTTGCCATTCCCTTCAGCTATGGATTACATGGCCATGTCACAGAGTTTAGAGGTGGTACATATTTTGGACACAAAACAATGAACCTATTTTGGAGAGTGGCCAGAATTCAGGAAGAAAACAGGAACTTAGGAAGACAGTACATGTTGTCCATCGATAAGGCAACCTGCAGTCCATTCCTAAAATGGGTAGGATGAATGCTGGGAAGCTTTCTACTAGACAGGACACATCCATTGATGCATTCTCTTTTCTAATGTCTACAACCACGGACACAGTGGGATACACAGACATAGAAACACTCGCCTTGTCAAAAGACTTTCTAGAAACATTCCACTCCAAACCAAGCAAGCCGCATTTCCTACCTATTCTCAGAACATAAGACAAAACCACAAACTCACACCCACACTGAAAAAGGCACCTCCTTCCCCAAAGTAAGTCTGTGACTATCCAGAGTGTCCTCTGACTGGTGGGCCATACTATGTTCCCCAGAAATGGCCTGTCCTGTCTCAGATCTGGTCTCCATGGCCAACTCTGTGAAATATCAGGGGCCCGTGGTGAGCCACTTCTTGCTTTCTCTAGAAAGGCAAGTCTTCAAAATTTCCTGGCATTTGGCCATCCTCATATCAGTAGGTACCAAAAAAGACTTACTCTGTCCTTGGTAAATCCAAACAAGTGATCCCACTGTACTGGGACTGGGACTGGTTCTGGATGCCTGGCTTCCTGGATCCCAAGTTCACAGAGTTCCATCACCAAGGAAGTGAGGTGAGGTCACTTCCTTCAGAAACTGAATGAGGTCACTGCCTTAGCAACCACTTTTTCCGAACAGTTGCTTCCATACTTCCTCTGACACTTTCACAAGTTAGATTGGTATCTGAACCATAGGAACCCGGGAACAGCTCTCCACAAAGGCCTTTGTTTGTCCATCTTTTCTACATTAAGGAGAGAGGGTGAATGAGACACAACCCTTCATCCTTACCAGGTTGTTTTCCATGGAAGATGACTTTTGCTCTCTCACGTTCTTCATAGTTGCCTACATGTTCTCCAGGGATCATTTCTGCATGGACCTTTGAGGTTTTCAGCAGGTGGAAGATCCACTACATTCCTGTATTGTAAGACCAACTCTGTCCCTGCTGTTCTGTAATGTTAGATTGAGGGAACAGTGTATGGTTAGGGTTAATAACATGTGTGATTTGGGTTAGGAATAATTCTGCTGGATGAATAATGGTATTGGGAACCTGCGATATGTATGAGAATATATAGGTGAAATATATGTATGAAAACAGAAATCTAGGTAAGATTTGAAGCCCAAAAGAGCATTTTGCCCTTGATTGGAATACTTAGATTTGAATTAGGTTCTGCACAGAATTGTCAGATTAATCAATATACAATGGCATAGGACCTTGTACCTTGGATGATTGAATGTCGAAGAGAACATCCAGTCAAAAAGGGATAGTCGGAAGTGAAAGGTTAATAAAATAGGTATTTGTCACTTCCTGGGAAGAATGTTGTGTTTATTCCGAGAATAATGGAGATGTAAAAAAAAAAAATATGATTAAATTAAAAAGACACCATGAAGAGTGTCAATGAGAGAGTGAGAGGACCAAAAAAAAGTGGTTTGAGTCTTGGTTCACATAGTCCCCCTGTTTGACTACTTTTTTATCAACCCTGGCCTGTCCGATAATAATCTCCATATTATTGCTAACTATAAAACCCTGTTTGCTCAACCGTGTAATTTCTTTTCTCTAAGCTCAAATTGGACAAGTTAAACTCATGGTAATACCCCACTAGCAGACATAGAATGTGACACCCCACAATGATCACTTTTATGATTAAAAGTAGCTAGAAGAAGAAGTGGGGAATGAAAGATTAATAAAATAGGTACTTGTCACTTTTTTTTCTGAATGCTTAACAAAACACTGTTGAAATCTTGAGAACTGTTTGCTAATCTTGTTCCCAGAATGTCCTGTCCCCAAATGCCAAACTGCAGAATGTACTCCCTCACCTGGTTGAATGCAAACCACCCACTCTCCCTCACCCATCAATAAACTTCGCTCCCTGCCCTCCCCAAAGAAAGTATATAAGCTCTGCTTAAGCTCTTCTCAGGGCTCTCTGCTCTATTCAAGTGAGCTCCGATCCCCTGCATGCTGACCCCCTATAAACCCTTTGCTGTTGCATGAGATAGTCTTTTGGTGGTCTCTTCCTCCGAAGCTCGCCCAGTGTTTACTTTGATGATTGGGTGTAGAAAAGAACATTCAGTCAAAAAGGGATAGTCGGTAGGATTAGGAAGACAGTTGTTAGGTTTAGGAAGAAGAATGAGTATAGGTTTTGGAAAAAAATATTCTTTATCAATAGGGTTTTGTTTAGAGTGTGAATGTAAATGTTAGCCCACGTGAAGAGTCAGTCACAATAGTGAACCGGAGAAAATATGTAGGAAAACAGATATCAATAGAGATATTATGAAATAAGGCAAAATATAAAGTGGGTGATAGGATTAGACATTTTCAACAGGGTTGAATTTGAATATATGATCTTAGGAAGAAACCAATATGTAGTCACTAATTGGATTGATATTTGAGAGCATTAGGCAACCTGGACATGGCTGTGTTTAGTAATCCATGTTCATTTTCAATTTAGGCTTTGGTACAATAATAAGTGTGAACCTTGCATTTTGTCTGCAGAATATTACTGTGATAAAATGCATATGTAGATCAGGTGACATGAGTAATTTTTCCATCATTTCTGGGAGCAATATTTTGAAGATTAATAAGTTAGTATTGGCGGTACAAAGAGGTGTACCTTGTGTCTATGAATATAGAGCTAATGCATGAATAGACCATACTGTTAATAAATAATATAACTGGTCCACTTTAAATAATGCATTGGATTCATATCTTAAAATATATAAGAAATCTTATATTGATATACATACATTCATTCCAACTAGTTATACATCTAATAGTAAAATTAAGGTTATGGTTTATCATGAAAGGTGTGTGAGTTTTTCTTCAAAAGTGATTATGGAAATCAAAAATAATGTGTTTCGAAAGAAGTCTCATGAAAAGACCAGTCAAGAACCATGAAAAAATACATGTGTTCTGAAGCAGGAAGTGATTGAAAGTGAAACAAATGCCTCTAAATTAGCGAACTTGTGGATGAAATATATATCCTATTATGTGCATAAACTGAAGAAATAGTAATGTACCAGTTTTGAATAAAAATGAACGTCAAAATACACATCGTGTCCCATAGGAATCAATTTGCATTGATGTTAACCTGGGTCAGTTACTGTATTAATTTTAGGATTTGTAGGCACCATTCACTGAAGATAGTTTTCAGTACTAGGAAACAAATACATATTTCAGGTGGATGAATATTTCTGACGATAATCTTGTGAAAAGTTGATTATAAATTCACATATATGAATATGAATGAATTTAGGAAATGTATAAAAAGACACATGTATTTCATATTTTGAAAAATCTGGAAAGTTTGTATATATATATATATATATATATATATATATATATATATATATATATACACACACACACACACACACACACACACACATACACACACACATGCACACAGACATTAAAAAGTAGCAATATATATGCCAATTGAAATTCACCATGAAATATATATCATCCACAGATTCAAAAATATTCATTTTACTGAACATGGATTTATGTATAATGTTGTTAAACTAGGAAGCTCACACAGAGTTCGAATTTTAACTTCCAACAGCATTTAGGAGAAGTGATCTCTTCTCACAATGTGTATCTGCCAAGTCAACCACCTCACAAGAATGTACGTGTTGTACCTTGTAGGATTCTATATGTGCATATAAAAATACATGTGCAAATAGGCTACAGAGAAAGGGAGACAGGAATTCACATATTTGTTAACTTTAAAAACACATGGAGAACAATTTCTACAAAAGTTGACTAGATTTATAACTCCTACACTACATAATGCAAAAGGCAAATTCAACTATACACCATGCCTCCTCTGAACTGCTTGTATTTCTATTCTGTTTGGATTATTATTCTCCATCATATTAGGATAAGTAGTCAGAGTCTAGTAGGCTAAGGGTTAGTGTCAGGGATTCAGTATTTTCAATGGAAAATTGGAAAAGGTATCCAATGTGTATGTAATTATGTGCTTTGAAAAATCTTCCCACTCTTATCCAGAACAATGCCTTGACATTACCTTTGCCCCAAGTAAGACACAATTACAGGAGAAGAGTTCGAAAATCTGTGCATATATATATGGAATGCAATATGCTCAGTTGTTCACAAACTTGGAGGTGGTAGAGGAGTTTACAAAAGTAATGGACAGGGTAAACCCTCCACAAAAATGGAGCTTTGCTGGCCTAAAGACTTCTTGAGAAACTGCCTCTGAGGTTGGGCACTTGAAATATATGTTGTTGTCAGGAGCTTAATCTTCATTTGTGGTGAGACAATTAAAGCTGGATCTGCATCTATGTGACCTGAAGGATCTTGTTTCTTATTTTCCAATGAACATGAGACAGCAGTGCTGAATTCTCTCTTTGTAGGTAAACTGTGGCCACTGGGGGCTATGTGTCTCCCTGTGAGGACTGTGAAACCATTGGATCATCCTCCAATTTTCGTGGTGTTTCTTGCTGCTGTACTGGGAGTTTGGTATTTGCTTCGTGAAATACAAAGATTTCAACTGGGACAAAGTGCTAGAGGGAGTTCTGTCACGTGTGGTGTGTCAGGGTCTGCAAGAGAATGCACCAACCAGGCCTTTATCCCACATAGCTTGGCCCCTTGACCATAGCAACCTGATTCTGAACATTGCCCTGAAAACTCTCCATATAACAGGATGCATTTACATATAAGGGTCTGCTGGCTACACTATGTCAGTCACAAGCTATTTGGAAGCCAATGGAAGGTCCACATGACTCCACCACAGATGTTTTATCACACACCTGCACACCACTACTCTAGGCCCACTACTCAGGAGGCTCCAACTTACTGGCATCACTGTTCTTCAACATTTTCATGAAACCCAGTCAATCAAGGCACTGTATTTTATACTCATGATCAGCAACAGGACATCCAAAGTTTCTCCAGTGCCACCTGGTCATGGGAATTTCAAAAATTTGATGGTATTCATCTAGCCATTTTTCAAGGATGAAGTTGGAGGCACTGTGGGTTTCAATTCATTCAGGAACCACTAAATGGTGAGGAAGCTCATTTCAATGAAATCTCTGGACAACACTCACAGGAAAGGCTTCCCAAAGAGTGGCCAAAAGGTCACATGAAGCCAGGCCCATTGAACTGTACAATGTGAGGTCCATGTGTGTTTTGACTCTCAAATATGGCTTCCATGTTTTTCATAATAAAATCATGTGATATCCTGGCTGAGATTCACAGTGCTCTGTGGAAAACCAACCTGGGACTAGATTTCAGATTCCAAGGGTGAATCTCATGCGTGGCCTCCTAAAATCCCAACTCAATTCATGGCAATACTACTCTGAGGTCAGTTCCAGAACTCAGTCTATAAGGGGAATCACCCAAGAGTGAAGCCCTGGTGGACCCAGTCATCTCTTCCAACTGCCACAAAAATGACCACAATTATAACCAAAACACTCCCACATGGCCCTCATTTTCTTCCATATAGATATTCATCATAACTTCTGGCTAGAGGTTTCCATAAGTGGCGCAGCTCAAGACAGTGTCCAATATAAGCTTCTTTGCCCCTCATTTGCCTAAAGTAAGTGTGGCCTGCACACTCTTCCTGTCAACCAGGAGTGATCAAATAGGCCTGCCATTAATACTGCTCTGCTTCTACTATTTGAGGCCTACTGACTGTCAGGTATAGATTCTTATGTGGTTTGTAGTCATGAGACAACACTAGCACATCTGCAGGGCTTTGAAAAACTCATTTTACTCAAGGGTCAATAATCACACTTGATGGAGGTCAGGAACCTAACAGAGGAAGGTGAGAGACTTCATCCACAATGACTGATCTTTTTGAATTTTGGTTATGGATGCACACATGGGATATTTCTTTAGATCCATCAGGTGCTGATAATCTAAGCCCCAGCTTCACTGAGCGCCAAGAGGCTGATTCAGACACATCCATTTCCAAAGATATAAAGCGAAGAGCCACAGGTGATGCCCACTCATTTCCATTTGAATACTGTTTTCTTCGGGCTTCACAAAGGGGTGGCCTGAGCCAAAGACTTTCCTTACATTCAGGGAAACAGAAAAATAGGTAAGCAAATGGCGCAAAGCAGGGTTTCTCCACTGAGACTTTCCTGGTATCTGAGTTTCCTGATATCTGAGTTTTCTGACATGCTCCACTTCCCTTCAGCTATCCAGTACATGGCCATGTGACAGAGCTTGGAGGTGCTACATAGCTTGGACACAAAACTTTGAGCCTATTCTGGAGAGTGTCCGGAATTCAGGAAGAAAACAGGAACTTAGAAAGATAGTAGATTTTGCCCATTGATAAGGCTAGTCGCAGTCCATTCATAAATTGGCAGTATGAATGCTGGGAAGCTTTCTACTAGACAGAACACATCCATGATGCATTCTTTTTCTAATACTAAGACCACGGAGAGAGTGGGATACACAGTAATAGAAACACTCACCTTGTCAGAGGACATACTAGATACAGTCCTCTCCAAACCAAACAAATCGCCTTTCCTACATATTCTCAGAACATGAGACAAAACCACAAACTCACACCCACACTCAAAAAGACACCACCTTTCCCAAAGTAGGTCTGTGACTATCCGGAGTGTCCTATGATGGGTGGGACATACTATATTTCCACGAAATGCACTGTGCTGTCTCAGTTCTGGTCTCCTTGGCCAACTCTGTGAAGTTGTCAAAAGTCACTGGTGAGCCACTACCTTCTTTCTCAGGAAAGGCCTCTCTTCTTAGCTTTCCTAGCATTTGGCCATCCTCACATAACTAGGTACCAAGAAAGACTGACTCTGTCCTTGGTTTACCCAAACAAGTGAGACCACTGGAACTGGGACTGGAACTGGCTGTGGTTGCCTGGCTTCCTGAATCCCAAGTTTAGAGAGTTCCATCACCAAGGAAGTTATGTGAGGTAACTTCCTTCAGGAAGTGAATGAAGTCACTGCCTTGGCAACCACTTTGTCCTAACAGTTGCTTCCAAGGGTCCCATGAGATGGAGGGTGCACCTACTTGCTGTGACATTTTCACAAGTTAGAATGGTATATCAACCATAGGCACCTGGGCACAGCTCTCCACACAGGCTTGGTTTGGTCCATCTTCTCTACATTAAGATGAAAGAGGCTGATTCAGACACATCCCTTCACCCTGACCAGGTTGTTTGAGATGGAAGTTGACTTTTCCTCCCTCAGGTCCTTCATTGCTGCCTACATCTTCTCCATGGATCATTTCTGTATTGACCTTTGAGGTTCTCAGCAGGTGGAAGATCCCCTACACTCCTGATTGTAAGACCAACTCTGTCCCTGCTTTTCTGTAAAGTTAGATTGAGGGAACAGTGTATGGTTAGGGTAATAACAGGTTCGATTTGGGTTAGGAATCATTCTGCATGATGAATAATGGCATTGGGAACCTGTGATATTTACAAGAATATACAGGTGAAATATAAGTATGAATACAGAAGTCTAGGTAAGATTTGAAGCCCAGAAGAGCATTGGGTCCTTGATTGGGATACTTAGCTTTGAAATACCTTCTGCACAGATGTCTCAGATAAATCGATAAACAATGGCATAGGACCTTGTAAATTGGATGATTGAATGTAGAAGAAAACATCCACTTAAAAAGGGTAGTCGGTAGGATTGGAAAGATAGTCAGTAGGTTTAGGAAGAAGAGTGAGTATAGGATTTGGTCCAAAAGTTCTTTAGCAATAGGGTTTCTCGTAGAGAATGAAGGTAAATGTCAGAACATGTGATGAGTCAGTCACAATGATTAACTGGGGAAAATATATAGGGAAGCAGATATCAATAGAGACATGAAGAAATCAGGCAAAGTATAAATTGATTGATAGGATTATACATTTTCAACATGGTAGATGTTGAATATACAATCTTAGAAAAAAACAAATATTTAGCACCAATAGGATTAACATTTGAGAGCATTAGGCAATCTGGACTTGGATGTTTTTAGTAATCCATGCTCACTTTCCATTTAGGTTTTGGTACAATCATAAGTGTGAACTTTGCATTTTGTGTCCAGAATATTACTGTGATAAAGTGTATATGTAGATCAGGTGACATGAGTATTTCTTCCACCAATTCTGTGGTCAATATTTTGAAGATGTATAAATTAGTATTGGGTGTACAAATAGGTCTACCCTGTGTCTACAAATATAGATAAAATGAATGAATTGACCATACTGTGAATAAATAATATAACTGGTTCCAACTTTAAATTATGGATTGAATTGATATCTGAAAATATACAGGAAATCTTATATTGATATACATACATTCATTACAACCATTTATAGATCTAATGGTAATATTAAGGTTATGGTTTGTCATGAAGAGTGTGTGAGGTTTGCTTCAAAAGCGATTATTGAAATCTAAAATGAAAAGTAGTCTCATGAAAAGACCAGTCAAAAAACATGGAGGAATACATGTGTACTGAAGCAGGAAGTGATAGAAAGTGAAACAAATGCCTATAAATTCGAAAACTTGTGAATGAAATATATATCCTATGATGTGCATAAACTGAAGAAATAGTCATGTAACATTGTTGAATAAAAATGAATGTCATAATACACATCATGTACCATAGTAATCTACTTGCATTGATGTTAAAGTGGGTCAGATACTGTAGAAAAATTAGGACTTCTATGCACCATTCACTGAATTTAGATTTCAGTACTAGGAAACAATATGTATTTGAGGTGGATGAATATTTCTGAGAATAATTTTGTGAACATTTGATTATAAATCCACATACATGAATATGAATGCATTTAGGGATTGTATAATAAGACACATATATTTTATATTCTGAAAAATCTGAAGAGTGTGTATATATATATATATATATATATATATATATATACACACACACACACACACACACACACGCACAGACATTAAAAGGTAGCGATATATATGCCAATCGAAATTTATTATGAAATATATATCTTTCACAGATCCAAAAATATTCATTTTACTGAACATGGATTTATGTATTATCTTGTTCAACTAGGAAGCTCACCCGTAGTTTTAATTTTCAGTTCCAACAACGTTCAGGAGGAGTGATCTCTTTTGACAATTTGTATCTGCCAAGTCAGCCACCTCACAAAAGTGTACATGTGATACCAGGTAGGATTCTATATGTGCATACAAAAATACATGTGCTGAATAGGATACAGATAAAGGGCGACAGGAATTCACGGATTTGTTATGTTTAAAACACATGGAGAACTACTTCAATTTAATATTGACTTGATTTATAACACCTACCCTTTATCATACAAAAGGTAAGTCCAGCTATACACCATGCCTCCTCTGAACTGCTTGTATTTCTATTCTGTTTTGGTTATTTTGCTCCATCAATTTAGGATTGCCACAGTCTGGCTGGGCACAATTCAGGAGCCACTTGTCAAAAGCTAACTTTATTTTTAGAACCACACACGCCAAAAAATAGCTCCTCGGGAAAAACACTCAGAGCACAACTGCCACCACTGGCTTCCCACAAGCTCTCTACCTCCCCTCTCCTCCTGCTCTTGAGGTCGATTGGCTGGGTTGTTTGAGCAGAGCCAAAAAAGTCCCCCAAAAAGCAGCTCCATAATTTGAAAGGGTGGGGAAACAGCCCAATGGGCATCACCGCAGAGGAGCCAATCAGCTAGATGTTGCTGGGGCCGCTGTGAGCCAACCATCAGCTGGCAGTCTGAAAGTTTGCTTTGGCCCCTTGGGCTGTGGCTCTCAACATCTAACCCTCTCTGTTTAAACAACAAGCATGTGGCTTAGGGACCATGCCTGCCTTAGGTTGTCCAATAGTACATATGGTTCTTACCCATTATCGAATGAGCTGACCTCAAGGTGTCAGCCTCCTGTCTTAGATTGGTACCATTGTAATTGGATCTTACCCCTCACTGACTACAGGTCCAGTATACATCCACACCTGTGGAGAGGTCTTTGTACCAGCGGGCGGGTGAGGCTCTTTGCCTCATCTCTGTTGGCCCCCTAATTTTAGCTGAACAACCATGACAAGCAGAAGGGAGGATGATACACCAAGGCAATTGATGGCTCTTTTTGAAAAAATTGTACCACCGATGACATCATCAGAGAAATACCCCAACACTACCACACGTCACTGCACCAACAGATAGTTCACAATGCAGCCAGGTGAGTTCACAATGCATACAAGTGATACATAGTCCAGGCAAGTTCTGCAAGCAGTTCAGTGATGGCTATTGCAGAAGCTGTAGATTGGTTTTATCTGTGACTTCACATGCACTGGGATGAAGATAGAAATTCTGGCAACAATGCCTAAAGAAAGAATTATGTAACATTCCAAAAGGCACTAAAAGAAAACAATTTTCTTAACAATTTACATTGTCTAGAAGAGAATTATTAAATATAATGAAAAGAAAAGGTGGATCCAACATGGCGGCGGGCAGAGAGGCTGCGCTTTTAATGCACTCCCAGTGATGGGGTCATAAAGTCGCAAGGAAAACTCTTTGATTCTACCAACGGAGATTCTCCTAGCAAAATTCCACTGAAGGGAGACTGCCCGGGAGCTACAAGAATTTTTTTGAAGCGTCTGTGTGACCCGGACGAGTGGGACCCTGCCACTAGACGCGGAGTTCGAGATTCACCAGCCACAGTCTGCGCACCGCGGGCACAGCTGCAGATCCGTCCACCGGCCCGCAGCCAAAGTGACTGGGTCCTGCTAGACGCCGAGACACAGCTTGGCAGGAAGAAGTCTTTAGCCAAGCCTCCACGCGCCAGGAGCTGAGGTGAACTGGGCCGGACCAGTCCCACCCCTCCCCTCGGTCAATCCGGCAAGAAGCCTGGGGCCCACCATAGCAGAGAGGTGACATCATCGGAGTTCGGCCGGCGAAATTCCTTCCCAGCAAATTCCACTTTAGCAGGTGTGTGACTCCCCATACTGATACAAGCAGCCAGGAAACTTCATTGACTTCTCAGGGGTCGTCTCCGTAGAAAAGCAGAGGGGAGCCCAGAACCCAAGGCCCCCATATCACCAGTGGTGACCCCTAAGGTCTTATCCGCCAGTTTACCACAGCACTGAGGCTTAAAAGGGGCACTCGGTGGGGCTGCAAGTGTAACTAGATCTCTGGAGAATCACTTCTGGGGAACAGGACCTGGCTGGCAGGCTGACAGGAGGAAGGGGGTTAAGAGCTGGAGAAGTGAAATGGCTCTGGACTGACAAGTCTGAGAGACCCCCAGAAGACACCCTACAGGGATAGCTCTCGGCAGGTAGAGAGCAGACACTCTGCTTGGAAGGCACAGCTCCGCCTACTGGAAGAGAAGAAGGTGGATCTCTAAGACTTTAATTTTTTTGTTGTTGTTGTTGCTGTTGTTGATATTTTTTTCTCTCCTTCTTCTCTCCCTGTTCCTTTCCCCCCTTTTCCTTCTCTCTTTCTATCCCATTTCAAGTTTTATTGTTCTTTTCATTCCCCTCTAATCTATCTCTCCCTCTATCCTTTTTTTCTTTTTAAGAGCACCTTCATTCTCCTACCCCCCAACTCTCATTCCAAGCATTACATCTTCCATTGTGTGTAATTGTCTAAATGCAAATAGGTGAATGTCTCGAGGCTGTCTATAAAACTCCTAAATACCTAGCTACTACCAACACCCTGATCCAATTGCCTGGTAGTATCCACCTTCAGTGGAGCAATCTTCTAAAGTAGCCGAGACATACTAACCATTGTACCACCAGAGCACCCAACCTAAACATATAGTCCTAAGAACAAACAGCAAATCATTATATGCATACAGAACCTAGAAGCCTTATATGAATTAAATGAATCAGCTTTAAAGTACAACAAAGCCCAAAATTTTTAGGCATAATCTTCCACCACAAAAGAGAGACAACAGAGATATACAAAGCCAAAACAAATGTATAGGAGAAAGCAGTTACAAAGCAGTCAAACAGAGCTGGAAAGCAACGTGAACAATATGAAAAAACAAGGGAAAAAGGGGTTACAAACAATGCAGGACAATCTAAATATACAGGAGGACCTAGAAGAATCAGAAATATGGACAGGGAAAGAAATCAAGGCATTCCTAATTCAGATGGAACGGAATATTAGAGAAGACATGAGACAGCAAATCCAAGCATTGAAAGTATATTTTGAAGAGGAACTAACCACACAAATTAAATCCGCAAAGAATGAGCTTTATCAGGAGATAGAGGTGTTAAAAAATAATCAAGTTGTAATCATAGAAATGCAAGAAACCATAAATCAGATTAAAAGCGCTAATGAGAATATTACAAACAGACTAGATCAAGTAGAAGTCAGAACATCAGATAATGAAGACAAAGTATATCAACTTGAAAAGAATATAGTCAACACAGAAAAGATGTGAAATCAAACATATAACACAAAACACAAGTGCACACATAATATAATACATACAACACATGACATAATATTAAAGGCCTTATGACTTTTTACAGGTGAAATCTCCATTGCAATGTCTAAAAACTCTATTGTCCAAAAATAGAACTGATCAGCAAAACATTAACCTAGTTCTGTATGAGCTAAAAAAAACAAAATAAAACTTCATGATATGAGAAAGGGGAATAATAAAATAGATTTGAAAAAAACATTCTGGTTCTGTCACAGATGTAAGAACAGCCAAACTGGAGTTCTGCATATCAGCTCTTATTGATTTGAGCAAATCATCTTATTTTTGGTCTGTAGAAATCTCTTTAGTTAATCTCTCTGGAATCCAAATTGGCTACTGTTCTCCCTGTGGAAACACAAAAACAGACGCCGGACTCCAGACAATTACTTGGTCAGGACCTTTCCATTGTCCTGTTAGAATATCCTTCCAAAGTACCTTGGGCTTATGTACATTTTTTGGACATATATGCCTTTCTGCAGCACTAAGCCCTGATGAACCCAAATTTAAAAAGTTTAGAGTAAAAGGGTTATTTTAAGTTTACCTTTGGGGAATATATACCCCTTCCCAATTTGTTCTTTTTGCTTTAATATGTACGTTTTAATAGTTTCATGTGCTCTTTCAACTATGCCTTCTCCCTGTGGATTGTATGGGATTCCTGTTATATGAGTAATGCCAAATGATGAGCAAAATTGTTTAAAAGAAGTAGAAGTATAAGCAGGGGCATTATCTGTTTTTAACTCTTTTGGAACGCCCACAGTGGCAAAATTTTGTAAGCAGTGAGCTATAACATCTTTAGTTTTTTTCTCCAGCAAGAATGGAGCCCATCAAAAATCCAGAAGAAGTATCAACTGTAACATGCAAATATTTTAATTTTCCAAATTCTGGCAAGTTTGTGACGTTCATCTGCCAAATATGGTTAGGTATCAATCCTCTAGGATTGACTCCAAGATTAACTTGTGGTAAAAAGGTCACACAATTTTGACATTGTTTTATTATTTGTCTAGCTTGTTCCTTAGTTACTTTGAAACGCTTTTGTAAAGTATTAGCATTGACATGGAACTTTTTATGAAAATTTGTAGCTTCTTCTAGTGTATAGAAAATATGTATGAATGTCATGTGTTGTTTTATCTGCTAAATAATTGCCCAAACTAAGGGCTCCAGGCAATCCTGTATGTGTCCTGAAATATCCTATAAAAAACGGATCTTTCCTGTCCCAGATTAGACTTTGTATAGTCGAAAGCAAAGAGAAAATAGTAGAGGAAGGGGAAATCCTTCTACCATCTTCAAGTGATACTATAACACTAACTATATACTGATTATCGGAAAATAAATTAATTACAGATGCTTTAAGCATCACAAAAGCTTGTAATACTGCATTAAGCTCTACATTTTGAGCTAATTGTTTGGGTACTAAAAATGTAAAAGTTTGATCAGGTGTAAATATTACTGCTGTACCATTATTTGACCCATCAGTGAATATATTTGTAGCATTTATAATAGGTGTTTTTCTTGTCATTTTTGGAAAAATTACATGATGTGATGACCAAAAAGACAATAAAAAATTAGATGGTAAGTGGTTATCAAATGAAACATTAGATTTGCACATGATTATTGCCCAAGTATTTAACTAATTATCTAAATCATCAATTTGATTCATAGTATATGGAGTAATAATTTTATCTTCTTGGGTTGTATTATAGTTATAGTAGAAATATTCAAGTAAAAGAGAAGGTCTCTCGAGCTAGTCAGACAGAGATAAAAATTCAATTAAAAGAGAAGGTCTCTCTAGCTAGTTAGACAGAGGAAAAAATCAAGTGATTGATCCTGATAATGTGTCTGAATCAGCCTCTTGGACCTGTGTGAGGTTGTGGCTTAGATTCTCATCACGTGATGGATCATTCCGTGTGTGAATCCATACCCAAAATGGCCAAAAGAGCAGTCCCTGTGGATGAAGTCTCTTGCCTTCCTTTGTAAGTCTACTGAACCCCATCAAGTGAGAATACGCATCCTTTGTGTCAAATGAGTTCTTCAAAGCCCTGGAGAGTCTAGCACATAGGTTCTTGGGTTTTCTCATGACTCCAATTCACATAAAAATATCTATACCTGACAGTCAGTAGGCCTCAAATTGGAGAAGCAGAGGTGTATTAAGGGCAGGCCTATTTGATCACACCTGGTTCACAGGAAGGGTGTCCAGGCCACCATGACTTTAGGCAATGAAGGGCAAGAAAGCTTATTTTGGACACTGTCTTGGACTTCGCCACTCATGGAAACCTCCAGACAGAGCGTAGTATGAGAGTGTATATATGGAAGAAAATGAGGACCATGTGGGAGTGTTTTGGTTTTAATTGTGGTCATTTGTGTGGTAGTTGGAAGATATGACTGGGTATACCTGGGCTGAACTCTGGTGTGATTCCCCTTAGAGACTGAGTTCTAGAGCTGACTTAGAGAAGTGTTATCATGAAATATGTTGGGATTTTAGTTGGTCACGCATGAGAGTCGCCCTTGGAAACCGAGATCTAGGCCCAGGTTTGCTTTCCACAGAGCACTGGGAATCAAATCCAGGATATCAAATGGTTTTATTCTGAAAGACATGGCAGCCATAGTTGAGAGTCAAAACACACATGTACCTCACATTGTAGACAGCAATAGGTCTGGCTTCCTGTGAAATTTTGGCCACTCTTTGGAAGCCTTGTCTGTGAGATTTCTCCAGAGCTTTCATTGAAATGAGCTTCCTCACCATTTAATTGTTCCTGAATGAAGTTAAACACACAGTGCCTCCAACATCATTCTTGTAAAATGGCTAGATAAATACCATGAAATTTTTGAAATTCCCATGACCATGAAAATGGTGTAGAACAGAGATGCCAGTAAGTTGGAGCCTGATGTGAAATGGGCCTAGAAAAGTCGTGTGCAGTTGTGTGATAAAATATCTGTGGTGGGGCAATGTGGATCTGCCATTGGCTTCCAAATGGCTTGTGACTGACATGGTGCACCCAGCAGACCCTTCTATGTAAAGGCATCTTGTTATGTGGAGAGTTTTCAGGGCAATGTTCAGAATCAGATTGCTATGGTTAAGGATGCAAGCTATGTGGGATTGAAGCCTGGTTGGTTCATTATCATGCAGAACCTGACACACCACACGTGACAGAACTCCCTTTAGCACTGTGTCCCAGTTTAACTCCTTGTATTTTGTGAAGCAAATACCAAACTCACATTGCAGCAGCAAGAAACACATCGACAAGTGGAGGATGGCCAGATGGCTTTACAGTCCACACGGAAAGAGTCTGCCTGCAGTGGCCACAGTTTACCTACAAAGAGAGAATTCAGCACTGCTTCCTCATGTTCATTAGAAAATAAGAAACCATGTCCTCCAGGTCACTTAGATACATACCTAGCTTTGATGGTCTCTCTACAAAAAAAGCTAAAACTCCTGACAACAACAAATATTTCAAGTGCCCAAACTCAGAGGCAGTTTCACCAGAAGTCTTTAGTCCAGAAGAGCTCCATTTTTGTGGAGTATTTACCTGTCCCTTACTTTTGGAAACTCCTCTACCACCTTCAAGGTTGTGAACTCTTGAGCATATTACATTCCAGATATGTATTCACAGATTTTCTAACTCGTCCACTCTAATTGTATTTTACTTGGAGTGAAGGTAAAGTCAAGGCATTGTTCTGGATTAGAGTGGGAAGATTTTTGTGAAGCACATATTTACATACACATTGGATTCATTTTCCTATTTTCAATTCAAAATGCTGAATGCCTGACACTAACGCATACCCTACTAGACTCTGACTACTAATTCTAATATGATGGAGAAAAATAACCCAAACCGAATAGAAATACAAGCAGTTTAGACGAGACATAGTGTATTGCTGGACTTGCCTTTTGCATTATACAGGGTAGGACTTATAAATCTAGTCAATATTTTGTTGAAATAGTTCTCCATGTGTTTTTAAAGTTAACAAATAGATGAATTCCTCTCTGCCTTTCTCTGTAGCCAATTCAGCACATGTTATTTCATATGCACATATTGAATCATACCTGTTATCACATGTACATTCTTGTGAGGTGGCTGACTTTGCAGATACAAATTGGGAGAAGAGATCACTCCACCTAAACACAGTTGGAACTAAAAATTCAACCTATGGGTGAGCTTCGTAGATGAACAACATGATAAATAAAATCATGTTCAGTATAATGAATATTTTTGGATCAGTGGATGATATACATTTCATGATGAATTTCGATTTCCATATATATTGCTACTTTTTAATGTCTGTGTGTGTGTGTGTGTGTGTGTGTGTGTGTGTACACTCTCCAAGTTTTTCAAAATATGAAATATATGGGTCTCAATGTACACTCCCTAAATTTATTCGTATTCATGTATGTGGATTTATAATCAAATATTCAAAAGATTATTCTCAGAAATATTCATCCACCTGAAATACATATTTGTTTCCTAGAAATAAAAACTAACTTCTGTGAATGGTGCATACGAATCCTAATATTTCTACAGTAACTGACCCAGTTTAACACCAATGCAAGTAGATAATTATGGAACGTGATGTGTATTTTGATGTTCATTTTTAGTCAACACTTGTACATTACTATTTCTTCAGTTTATGCACATCATAGATATATATTTCATACACAAGTTAGCAAATTTATTGGCATTTGTTTCACTTTCAATAACTTCATTCTTCAGAACACATGTATTCCTCCATGTTTTTTAACAAGACTTCTTTCTAAACACATTATTTTCGATTTCCATAATCACTTTTGAAGCATAACTCACACACTCTTCATGAAGAAATATCACCTTAATATTACCATTAGAAGTATAACTGGTTGGAATGAATGATTTTATATCAACATTAGATTTTCTGTATATTTTCAGATATCAACTCAATCCATTATTTAAAGCGGACCAATTATATTATTTATTCACAGTATGGTCTATTCTTGCATTATCTCTATATTCTTAGACAGATACTACACCACTTTCTACCCCCAATACTCATTTATACGTCTTCAAAATATTGTTCCCAGAAATGGTGGAAGAAATACTCATGTCACCTGATCTACATATACATTTTATCACAGTAATATTCTGGAAAATAAAGCAAAGGTCACACTTATGATTGTACCAAAGCCTAAATTTAAAGTGAGCATGGATTTCTAAAAACATCCATGTCCAGGTTGCCTAATTCTCTCAAATGTCAATCCAATTGTTGACTACATATTTGTTTCTTTCTAAGATTATATATTCAAACTCAACCCTGTTGAAAATGTAAAATCCTATCACTCACTTTACTTTGCCTGATATCCTAATGTCTCTATTGATATCGGCTTTCCTTCATAAATTCCCAGTTCATCATTTTGACTGTTCATTTGTGCTGACATTTACATTCACTCTCTACCTGAAACCCAATTGCTAAATAACTTTTGGTCCAAATCCTATACTCACTCTTCTTTCTGAATCTACCAACTATCTCCCAAATCCTACTGACTATCCTTTTTTGAATGGATGTTCTCTTCGACATTCAATCATTCAAGGTACAAGGTCCTATGCCATTGTGTATTGATTTATCTGAGACATCTGTGCAGGACATAATTCAAAGCTAAGTCTCCCAATCAAGGGCCCAATCCGTTTCTGGGCTTCAAATATTACTTAGATTTCTGTTTTCATACATATATTTCACCTCTATATTTTTATAAATATCACAGATTTCCAATACCATTATTCATCCAGCAAAATGATTCCTAACCCAAATCGAACATGTAATTAACCAAAACCATATACTATTCCCTCATTCTAACTTTATAAAAGAGCAGGGAAAGTGTTGGTCTTACAATATAGGAATGTAGGGGATATACCACCTGCTGAAAACCTCAAAGGTCCATGCAGAAATAATCCCTGGAGAAGATATAGGCAGCTTTTAAGGACTTGAGAGAGCAAAAGTCATCTTCCATGTAAAACAACCCTGTCTGGAGAGGGGTTGTGTCTGACTGAGTGTCTCTGTTCCTAATGTACAGAAGATGGACCAATCCAGGCCTGTGTGCAGAGCTGTTCACAGGTGCCTATGGGTGATATAGTATTCTAACTGGTGAGAGGGTCACGGGAAATAGGGGCAGCATCTATCTCATGGGACCCTTGGAAGCAACTGTTAGGAAAAAGTGGTTGCAAAGGCAGTGACCTCATTCAGTTCCTGAAGGAAGTGACCTCATCTCTATTCCTTGGTGATGGAACTCTCTGAACTTGCGATCCAGGATTCCAGGCACCCAGAGCCAGTCCTAGTCCCAGTCCCAGTGGGCTCATTTGTTTGGATTTTGTAAGGACAGAGTCAGTCTTTCTTGGTGTCTATTGATGTGAAGATGGCCAAATGCCAGGAAAGCTTTGAAGACTGGCCTTTCCAGAGAAAGCAAGTAGTGGCTCACCACGGGCTCCTGGCAATTTCACAGAGTTGGCCAAAGAGACCAGATCTGAGACAGGACAGGCCATTTCGGAGGTACATAGTAAGGCTCACCAGTGAGAGTACACTCCGAATAGTCACAGACCTACTTGGGGGAAGGCGTTGCCTTTGTGGTTTTTGTTGTGTGTTTGTGGTT
The DNA here is from genome assembly GCF_048772815.1 of Callospermophilus lateralis. NCBI lineage: Eukaryota > Metazoa > Chordata > Mammalia > Rodentia > Sciuridae > Callospermophilus > Callospermophilus lateralis. The sequence continues at coordinate 254,851 of NW_027512741.1, forward strand.
TTATCTCATGTTCTGAGAAAAGGTAAGAAAGGCGGTTTGTTTGGTTTGGAGTGAACTGTTTCTAGTAAGTCGTTTGACAAGGCAAGTGTTTCTATGTCTGTGTATCCCAATGTGTCTGTTGTTGTAGGCATTAGAAAAGAGAATGCATCAATGGATGTGTCCTGTCTAGTAGAAAGCTTCCCAGCATCAATCCTGCCCAATTTATGAATGGATTGTGGCTTGCATTATCGAAGGGCAACACCTACAAACTTCCTAAGTTCCCATTTTCTTCCTGAATTCTGGCTACACTCAAGAATAGGCTCATGGTTTTGTGTCCAAGATATTTACCACCTCCAAGCTCTGTGATATGGCCATGTACTGGATAGCTGAAGGGAATGGCGAGCATCTCAGAAAACTCAGATATCAGTGTGACCAGTAAAGTCTCAGTGGAGGAACCCTGCTATGGGCCTTTTGCTTACCTATTGTTCTTTTGCCCTGAATGTCAGGAAGGGCTTTGCCTCACGCCACCCCTTTCTGAAGCCTGAAGAAACCAGTTTTCAAACGGAAATGAGTGGGCATCACCTGTGGCTCTTTGCTTAACTGCTTTGGAAAGGGATGTGTCTGAATCAGTCTCTTGGCCCTGTGTGAGGCTGTGGCTTAGATTACCAACACCTGATGGATGTAAAGAAAGATCCCATGTGTGCATAAAAATCAAAATGGCAAAAATTCGCAGTCATTGTAGATGAAGTCTCTCGCCTTTCTCTGTAAAGTTCCTGACCTCCATCAAGGGGAATAGGGATCCTTTGGGTCAAATGAATTCTTCAAAACCATGCAGAGGCAAATCCATAAGTGCTTCGGTTTTTTCTTGACTCCATTTCACATAAAGAATCTAAACGCCAAAGTCAGAAGGCCTCAAATTGGAGAAGTGGAAAAGTATTAATGGCAGACTTATTTGATCACTCCTGGTTCACAAGAAGGGTGTCCAGGCCACCGTGACTTTAGTCACACACACACACACACACACACACACACACACACACACATATATATATATATATATATATATATATATATATATATATATATATACACTCTCCAGATTTTTCAAAATATGAAATATGTGTCTTATTTTACACTCACGAAATTCATTCATATTCATATATGTAAATTTATAATCAACTTTCCAAAGATTATTCTTAGAAATATTCATTAACCATAAAAACATATTTCTTTCCTATACTGAAAAGTAACTTGAGTGAATGGTGCACACAAATCCTAATATTTCTACAGTACCTGACCCAGTTTAACATCAATGCAAGTAGATTCCAATCGGACATGATGTGTATTTTGACGTTCATTTTTATTCAACACTGGTAGATTACTATTTCTTCAATTTATGTACATCATAGGATATATATTTCATCCACAAGTTAGAAAATTAATAGGCATTTGTTTCACTATCAATCGTTTCCTGCTTCAGAGCACATGCATTCCTCCATGTTTCTCGACTGGTCTTTTCATGAGAAAAGGGATGGACAAGGCAAGGTAAGGCAACTAAGATAGCACCGAAGACACGGAAACAGTCCTATTTGGTTGCACCCGGATTTAGAGGGCATTGCTTCTGTTGTAATCATTTAATCCCCTGCACCCCAAGTTTAAATTGTTTCAGAATTTTGTACCCAACATGGATGGGAGGGGCTCAGAAGTTCACAATCTGCAGAAGTTTATAAAAAGCAGTTTTTGTTTCTGTTTTTTTTTTTCTCTGTTCTGGGCAAGTTAACATTTTAAGGATACCGGGAATGGGGCAGAGCTATTTTCTTCTCTTTTTTTTTCTCTCAGCCAGATGTTACCATGGAGCCCAGTTGGTAACTTCTTTATCTTAGAAATGTAGCCATCTCTGTGAAGCCCCAGGTCAAGGCCAGAGGCCTTGTTTACATATTGCCAGCATTATGACTGACTCTTTCCAAACACATTATTTTCGATTTCCATAATCACTTTTGTAGCAAAACTAACATATCTTCATGATAAACCGTAACCCTAATATTAATATCAGATGTATCATTGGTTGGAATGAATGATTGTATATCAATATAAGATTTCTTATATATTTTCAGATATCTATTCAATCCGTTATTTAATGTGGAACCAGTTATATTATTTATTCACTTATGGTCTATTCATGCATTATCTCTATATTCAATGACACAGTGTACACCTCTTTGTACCCCCAATACCCATTTATATGTCTTCAAAATATTGCTCCCAGAAATGGTGGAAGAAACACTCATGTCACCACATCTACATATACATTTTATCACAGTAGTATTCTGGAGACAAATGTAAAGGTCACACTTTTGATTGTACCAAAGCCTAAATGGAAAGTGAGCATGGATTACAAAAAACATCCATGTCAAATTTACCTAATGCTCTCAAATGTCAATCCTATTGGTGACTACATATTTGTTTCTTCTTAAGATTATATATTCTAACTCAATTCTGTTGAAAATGTCTAATCGTATCACGCACTTTATACTTTGCCTGATTTCGTAATGTCTTTATTGATATCTGCTTTCCTACATATTTTTCCCACTTCATTATTGTGACTGTTTACATGTGCTGACATTTACATTCACTCTCTAACCGAACCCCTATTGCTAAAGATATTGTTTTCCAAATCCTATACTCACTCTTCTTCCTAAACCTACCGACTATCTTCTTAATCTTACCGACTATCCGTTTATGACTGGATTTTCTCTTCTACATTCAAACATCCAAGTAATGTTCCTGCAAGCGTTGGTGGAAGAGATCACCAAGATAGTGTCTCATGCAACAGCAAGGGGTTAATTGGGGGTCCAGCAAGCTGGGGCTCAGAGCTCACATGAATAGAGCAGAGAGCCCTGAGAACAGCTTAAGCAGAGCTTATATACTTTCCTTGGAGAGGGCAGGGATGGAAATTTATTGATGGGTCAGAGCGAGTGGGTGGTTAGTGTGAAACTGGGTGAGGGAATACATTCTGCAATTTGGCAGTTGGGGACAGCACAATCTGGGAACAAGATTACAAACAGTTCTCAATATTTCAACAGTGTTTTGTTAAGCATACAGAAAAACAGGAAGTTACAAGTACCTTTTTTATTAACCTTTCATTCCCCACTTCTTCTTCTTGCTACTTTTAATCATAAAAGTGATTATTGGGACGTGTCACATTCTATGTCTGCTAGTGGGGTATTACCATAAGTTTAACTTATCCAATTTGAGCTTGGAGAAAAGAAATTACATGGTTGAGCAAACAGGGTTTTATAGTTAGCAATAATATGAGGATTATTATTGGACAGGCCAGGGTTGATAAAAGCATAGATAAGCAGGGGGACTGTGTGAACCAAGACTCAAACCACCCTTTTTGGGCCTCTCTCTCTCGTTGACGCTTTTCAAGGCATCCTTTTATTTTACTCAAAGGTTTTTTTTACAACCTCAGTATGGTCGGCATCAAAACAACATTCTTACATCAATGCAGCACAAAGGCCCCCTTCTCTCATGAAGAGGAGGTCCAACTCTCAACTGGAGTGTAAAACAACTTCAGAGAGACATGTTAAAGATTCCTGCAAAGCTGTGATGGAGGTTTCTATTATCTTTAAGTTTTGGTCTCTTGCTGCTTCTATTTGGGTCATTTGTTGTGTACCATGGAGCAGGGCAGTGGTTCCTGTGACTACCACTGCCGCAACTCCAATTCCTAATATGATGGCTAAAGTGAGGGATATATGTTCCCAGTGGAACTGGGTTGTATGCCCCCGTGTTTGAATTTCAAATGAACCTGGGTCATTATAGAGCAATCTGGGAGACATCTTCACCATTACACAATTAATCACATCTGTTGACCATTTCATGAAAACATGAACAATGTTTAAGTATATAGAATTATACTGTTGTAGGGACGGACAAGGCACGGCACTTAAGATAGCACCAAAGACAGGGAAACAGTCCTCTTTGGTTGCAACCGGATTCAGAGGGCATTGCTTCTGTTGTAATCAATTAACATCCTGAACCCCAAGTTTAGGTAGTTTCAGAATTTTGTACCCAACATGAAAGAGAAGGGACTCAGAAGTTCACAGTCTGCAGAAATTCACAAAAAGAAGCTTTTTTTTCTGTTTTTTTCCTTTATTGTGGGCAAGTTAACTTTTCAAGGACACCTGGGAGGCAGAGAGCTTTTTTTTCCTTTTCTTTTATCCCCCTGCCAACTGTTACCATGGAGCCCAGTTTGTAAATTTTTATCTTAGAAATGTAGCCATCTCTGTGAAGCCCCAGCTCAAGGCCAGAGGCCTTGTTAACATATTCTGTGAAAAACTATTAAGGGGGTGTCTAGCTTAGGAGTGCTGATTTTTCCAGCCAGTAGTCAAGTAGAACAGGGCAACAGAAAAAGAGGAAGTTAATCTACACTGAACTCATTTATAGAGACTCTTTTGCTGAAAGTCCTAAAGTCAGCCATGGTGAAGACTTCTGGAGAAGTTCAGTGAAGATTTTTCTGTGGGCCTGGTACAGAGGGGGAAGACGGGGAAGGCGGGGGGTGAGAGCAGCTCCGTGGATCTGAGAATAAGGAAGGAGAGATGTAAAGGAATAATGGGAAAGGGGTTTGGGATTTTCCTAGCAACATAAATTGAGCAGTAGAATCGGTAGAGCAGAAAGGAAGACGGGAGTGAGTATCCCAAAAAGCCTGTGAGGGACTTTAAATTCTTAGTAACCTGTTTTCAGTGATGACAAAGCAACTTTAAAGGCCATTTTCATTACATCTTCGATATGGGTCTGAGGGCTCTCCTAAGCTGGTTTGAGCTTTGGGTTAAGTGGTAAGAGGACCTGGTGGGACCCGGTGTGGGCACTGACAGGAAAAGAGAGAAGTGAGTGGATGGATGGGTACCTCAGTACCTGCTACCTCAGCAAGAGGGCAATGCTCTGAGAACCGGCGGAGGTTTCGGTTTTTGATCTAGTAATTGGAGAAGAGAAATCAGGTTTGCTGAGGTGGGACTGACAGCAGAGAGTCTGGAGCAGAAGGCTGAGTTTGAGGAACTATTGGAGAAGCATAGTTCAGGATGTGAGCGAAAGAGGAAAAAGGCCTTCACATAGGGGAATTTCCGTTCACCCTTTTGAGCACTTGCAGAAGTTAAAAAGGTCACACAGAATTTGAGGATCTAGAGACTCCTCTGTTGGCCATCAGTTTGGGTTTTCTAAGTGGTAAGATGGCCAATGCTGTGTACTGAATTTGATGAGGATTTTGGGTTCCACCAGGCAGCCCGTGTATGCTCAAATCCCCATGACTTACAGAAGAAGTCGGCTTTTCCCCCACACAGCCGTGGCGGTTTGTGGCTTTGATAGTCTGCCGGGCAAACATACTAATATAGGCTAGCCAACCTGCATCTGGCTTGCCTGTCCCTACAACCATAATGTTTGTTTCCATTATCTATGGTACGGAAAGGATTTAATGGAATTTTAGTGAGATCCTCTTCATCAGGGATATCCTAATAGGAAAGACCTATAGCCAGCTGACAAATGTCTGGGTGGAGAGATGGCCACCAGGTCCCTAAGGGGGCTGTATGCAAGATAGACCATACTTCTTGTCTAGTAGTATTTGTGATCAGCCATCGCTGCTGAAGGGACTGATGAGCGTTAGGACTACGGGTGGCCAAGGAGAGAGTCTATAGCCTTACCCACGTGGCGAATATGCAATTTGAAAGGGTTAACAGTCTTTTCCAGTTTTCAGACAGAGTCTGGACATGGCACAGGCTTGAGATGAGAGGCATGGATCCAGGAAGTGATTCCCTCTACTTTTACTGCTGTAGGTGTTATAAGTAGCACCTGGAATGGTCCTTTCCAGCGGGGTTCCAGGGATGACACCTGATGTCATCTTATTTAGAGGAAGTCTCTTTCTTGATATCAATGTGGATTCCCCTCGACCCCAGGTTGGAAGGCAGTGGCCAGCTGTTTCCACAGGTATAGCTGAGTTCTTACAAGAGATTTAAGTATGTCAAGCAAGGGTGTGTGGAAGGGATCCTTAGGTCTTAGAGTCGGGGTTAGGTCTCTTAGTGTAGGAAGGGCCCCATAGAGAATTTCATAGGGGGTGAGGTTACACAAAGAAAGAAAGGGAGTATTTCTTGCATGAAACAGTGCATAAGGCAGGAGCATAGTCTAATCTTTTATGCCGGTCTCTAAGCTTAACTTTGTTAAGGTCTCTTTAATGGTTCTATTTATTTTTTTTTAAGTGTCCTGAGCTCTGGGGTCTATAAGCACAATGTAACTTCCAATTAATCCCCAGGGTCCTGGCTAACCCCTGATTTACCTGGCCCATGAAGGCTGTTCAATTATCAGACCATATTAAATTAGGCAGGACGTGTCTTTGATAAATATCTTTCAGGATCTTCTTGACCAAAATTTGTGCCGGTTTTCTTTTCTTTTTTTTTTTTTTTTGGTGGGAAAGGCTTCAATCCATCCTGAAAATGTATCTACAAAGACTAGGAGATATTTAAGTCCATACCTTGCTGGCTTAATTTCAGTAACGTCCACTTCCCAGAATTGTCCTGGTCTGGTTCCTCATAGGTGCTTTCCTGCAGGAAGCTTGGAAGGGTAAGCATTAACCAATTGACAGAACTGACAGGCTTTTGTTACCCATTCAATTATTTCCTTTCACTGTGAGTGAATTAGTCTAAAACTCTGTTCTTGATCCTACAGTAATGCCGGCAGTTTTTTTGAACCAAGTTGATTGAGTTGATGTACATTTTTAATGTAGTGTAGGGCTTTCTGAAATTGCAGGCTGGGCTCAGTGAAGTTGAGGAGTTCAGTGTCAGTGTTCTTAGATGTTATCAAAAGCTTGCTGGTGCTCAAGGGTCCATTGGAATTGGGCATTCTCATTTAACAGCGGGTATAAAGGAGCAGCTAAGAACACAAACCCAGGTCCATAACCTGCTAAAGCCAGCAGTCCCAAGAAACTCTCTATGTTGTCTCCTGTTAAATGGGGGTGGTATCTGCACAACGGTTTGTTTTCTGGGCTCAGTGAGCCATCATTTACCGCGCCTAAGGAAATACCCCAGGAAGATTACTTCTTGCTTGCAAATTTTGGCCTTTTTGTCCAAAGCTCTCTACCCAAGTTGAGCAAGCTCAGATAATAGTGCTTGGGTCTCAGACTCACAGTTTTCTTTGGTGTTGGCTGCCAGTAGCTGGACATCCACATATTGAAGCAGAATGACTTCGGGGTGTGTAGTTCTGAAGTTGTAGAGATGTCTGTGAAGGGCTTCATCAAAGAGAGTGGGGGAGTTTTTGAACCCCTGTGGAAGTCTAGTCCAAGTTAGTTGACAAGACGTTCCGGTTTCTGGGTCTACCTACTCGAAAGCAAACAGCAACTGACTATCTTTATGCAGAGGCAAGCAAAAGAAAGCATCTTTTAAGTACAGAACAGTATAGCATTTTTACTCGGCCACAGCAAAGAGATTATTGGGGGTCCAGCATGCTGGGGCTCAGAGCTCACTTGAATAGAGCAGAGAGCCCTGAGAACAGCTTTAACAGAGCTTATATACTTTTCTTGGAGAGGGCAGAATGGGAAATTTATTGATGGGTCAGGGCTAGTGTGCGGTTTGCGTGCACCCGGGTGAAGGAGTATATTCTGCAGTTTGGCAGTTGGGGACAGCACATCCTGGGAACAAAATTAGCAAACAGTTCTCAAGATTTCAACAGTGGTTTGTTAAGCATACAGAAAAACAGGAAGTGACAAGTGCCTATTAACCTTTCACCAAAGCAAAATGGAAAGTGAGCATTGATTACTAAAAGCAACCATGTCCAGGTTGCCTAATGCTCTCAAATGTCAATCCTATTGGAGGCAACATATTTCTTTCTTCCTAAGATTATATATTCAACCTCAACCATGTTGAAAATATCTAACCCTATTACATTATACTTTGCCTGATTTCCTAATGTCTCTATTGATATCTGCTTTCCTACATATTTTCCCCAGTTCATCATTGTGACTGACTCTTCATATGTGCTCATGTTTACGTTCACTCTCTACCCAAAACCCTATTGCTAATGAAACTTTCGTTGAAATCCTATATTCACTCTTTTTTCTAAACCTACTGACTACCTTCCTAATCCTGCCGACTATTCCTTTTTGACTGGATGTTCTCTGGACATTTAATCATCCAAGGTACAAGGTCCTTTGCCATTGCACATCGATTTATCTGAGATATCTGTTCAGAACATAATTCAAAGCAAAGTATCTCACTAAAGGGCCCATTGACCTTCAGGGCTTCAAATCGTACCTAGATTTCAGGTTTCATACTTATATTTCACCTATATATTCTTGTGAATATCGCAGGTTCCCAATACCATTATTCATCCCGCAGAATGTTTCCTAACCCAAATAGAATATGTTATTAACCCTAAGCATACACTGTTCCCTCAATCTAACTTCACAAAAGAGCAGGGACAGAGTTGGTCTTACAATACAGGAATGTAGGGGATCTTTCACCTGCTGAGAACCTCAAAGTTTGATGAGAAATGATCCCTAGAGAAGATGTAGCAGCTATGAAGGACCTGAGAGAGCAAAAGTCATCTTCCATGGCAAACCACCTGTTCAGGATGAAGTGATGTGTCTGAATCAGCCTCTCTCCTACTGATATAAAGAAGATGGACCAAACCAACCCTGTGTGGAGAGCTTCTCCTTGGTGTCTACGGTTGATATACCATTCTAACTTCTGAAAGTGTCACAGGAAGTAGGGGCAGCCTCCATCTCAAGGGACCCTTGGAAACAAGTGTTAGGACAAAGTGGTTGCCAAGGCAGTGACCTCATTCCCTTCCTGTTGGAATTGACCTACCTCACTTCTTTGGTGATGTAACTCTCTTAACTTGGGATCCAGGAAGCCAGGCACACAGAGCCAGTCCCAGTCCCATTCCCAGTGGACTTACTTGTTTGGATTTACCAAGGAGAGAGTCTGTCTCTCTTGGTACCTAATGGTTTGAGGATGACAAAATGCAAGTAGAGCACTGAAGATGGGCCTTTAATGAGAAAGCAGGTAGTGGTCAGCACAGGCTCCATACAACTTCACAGAGATGGACAAGAAGACCAGACCTGAGACAGGACAGGCCATTTTGGGGGAACATAGTATGGACCACCAGTCAGAGGACACTCTGGATAGTCACAGACTTACATGGGGGAAGGAGGTGACTTTTTGATTGTGGGTGTGAGTTTGGGGTTTTGTCTCATGTTCTGAGAATAGGTAGGAAAGGTGGTTTGTTTGGTTTAGAGTGGACTGTTTCTAGAAAGTCCTTTGACAAGGCGAGTGTGTCAGTGTCTGTGTATCCCACTGTGTCCTTGGTTGTACATATTAGAAAGCAGAATAGATCAATGGATGTATCCTGTCTAGTAGAAAGCTTCCCAGAATTCATCCTGCCCATTTTAGGAAAGGACTGTTGGTTGCTTTTCGATGGGCAACACCTACTATCTTCCTAAGTTCCTGTTTTCTTCCTGAATTCTGGCCACTCTCCAGAATAGGCTCATGTTTTTTTTTCCAAGATATGTACCACATCCAAGCTCTGTGACATGGCCATGTACTGGATAGCTGAAGGGAATTGCAAGCATCTCACAAAACTCAGATATCATTGTGAATAGTAAAGTCTCAGTGGAGAAACCCTGCATTGGGATTTGCTGACTTATTGTTCTGTTACCCTGAAGTCAGGAAGGTCTTTGCCTCAGGCCACCCCTTTGTGAATTTTGAAGAAAAAAGTTTTCAAATGGAAGTGAATGGGCATCACCTGTGGCTCTTTGCTTAACTGCTTTGGAAAAGTATGTGTCTGAATCAGCCTTGTGGCTCTGTGTGAGGCTGTGGCTTAGATTATCAGCTCCTGATGGATCTAAAGAAAGATGCAATGTGTGCATCCAAAACCAAAATGGCAAAAAGATCAGTCATTGTGGATGAAGTCTCTCGCCTTCCTCTGTAAGTTTCCTGACTTCCACCAAGTGAGAATAGGGATCATTTGGGTCAAATAAGTTCTTTCAAGCGCTGCAAAGTTGCTTTGGTTTCCTAATTACTCCAAATCACATAAGGAATCTAAACCTGACAGTCAGTAGGCCTCAAATTGGAGAAGCAGAGCAGTATTAAAGGAAGAACTATGTGATCAATCCTAGTTCACAGGAAGGGTGTTCAGGCCACCCTGAGGTTAGGCAAATCAGGGGCAAGGGAGCTTATTTTGGACACTCTCTTGGGCTGCGCCATTCATGAAAACCTCTAGCCAAAGGGTATAATGAGTGTATATATGTAAGAAGTTGAGTGCCATGTGAGAGTGATTTGGTTTTAATTGTGGTCATTTGTGTGGCAGTTGGAAGAGATGACTGGGTCCACCTGGTTTTGAACACTGGTGTGATTCTCCTCAGAGACTGAGTTCTGAAACTGACCTCAGAGAAGTAATTGCTTTGGAAAGAGATGTGTCTTAATCAGGCTCTTGGCCCTGTGTGAGGCTGTGGCTTAGATTATCAGCAACAGACGGATCAAAAAAATGATCCCATGTGTGCATCCAAAACCAATATAGCCAAAAGAGCAGTCATTGTGAATGAAGTCTCTCACCTTCCACTGTAAGGTTCTGAAAGAATAAAAGAAATTGAAATCGAAATGTAATGAACCAGGTTTTGTAAAGTTTCCAAGCTGCACTCAGAACCTGAAATTCCTGTGGCAGTTAAGACAATTCCTGGAACTGCCCATTAGATGTGTGTTGAAATCTTCCCTGACCACCTAGTTACTTAACAACCCCTTCCCAGAAGCCGTGCATCTCACCACATATACATCTCAGGGCTTCAACCAATCAGTTTAAATGTATACCCCTTCTGAGGGCTGACCAATCACCCCCTGCCCCAACTTTTCCCGCCAATGAATGTGCTAATCATGTTTTAGAGTTGTTATTTCATTTTTCCATCTTACATGATGATTTCCTAAAGGAGGCTATGATGTATGTAAAGTCCCTGAGCTCGCTAAAGAATGTATATAAACTCTGCTCAAGTTGTTCTCGGGGCTCTTTGTTCTTTGCTCCTCTGAAGGGAGATCTGAGGCCTAGCATTCTGGACCCCCAATAAACCCTTTGCTGATGCATGAGAAATCCTCTTTGTTGTCTTTTCCTTTGATGTTCGCAGCACCTTTTCATCTGGAGGCCCCAGGTGAGATATCCGGGAGCGGTGAATGGAAGACCTCAAGGGAGTCCTCTCGGAGTAAGTAAGGTGCCTCTTTCTGGTTTCGGGTTTCAGGCTAGGGCGTGGCAAAGTGACTGTTGGTGAAGAGCATTAGCTCTCTCCTATGGTGTGACAGACGTGTCACAGAGCCAAGATCACGTCCCTGAGGGACACTCCGGAGGACTAGGGAATTCAAGGAATAGTAGTTTCCTCAACTCGGTTATGTTTTGCTTCAGGATTTGATTTGCCAGCCCATCAGGTTTTGCCGGTAACTCAGTTTTGGTCATTGTTCTGAACTCATGTTGAGTTTACTGTCTGTTTTTATTGTCTAACCCATCAATATTTTCGAGTTACTCAGTTCAAATCTTTGTCTTGGACTCATGTTAAACGTTTGCTGTTTGTCTTTGTGTTGTGTTTGTGTCTTCAATGTCCCTGTTTGAGTAACTCCCATTATGGGACAAAGCACTTCCTCTTCTCTGTCCCTGACCCTTGATCATTGGACTGATGTCCACTCAAGGGCCCAGAATCTTTCTTTTTCAGTAAAACACCGTACCTGGCAGACTCTCTGTGCTTCAGAATGGCCCATTCTCGAATTCAGATGGCCCCAGAAGAATCCTTCCACTTTCCTCTAATCCGAAAATTCAGAGATATTGTCATTCAGCCGGGGCCACGTGGCCACCCAGATCAACAGCCATATACTCCTTCCCCCACATTCCTATCATTCAAACTTTCTGCTCCTCTCCCTCTTCCTTCCATTCTCCCTGAGTCACAAGACTGGACACTCCACCCCCTCCTTATTGTCTACTCTCCCTCCCCAACCCCCAACACAGTTCCTGATGATCCTCCCACCGCTGACTCAGCCTCTCCACTGCTAGAGGCAATTGGGCCAGACCCAAGCCCTCCAGGGGACTTCCCCACAGCAGCAGCAACCCCTCCTCCCCTGGAGGAAGATGGGCAACCTAAAAGAACCCACCGGCGATGGATAATAGAAAACTCAGAAGCCCCTGTGATGCTCTCTCTCCATCCCAATGGGCCCATGAACCGACCCAACTGGGACCCCAACACCTTTGAAGGTAGGAAGCATCTGTCCACTTATCGCCGGGCTCTAATAGCGGGTCTCAGAGTGGCCGCCAGAGAGCCGACCAATTTAGCCAAGGTAAGAGAGATTATCCAAGGGCCTAATGAGTCTCCCTCTATGTTTCTGGAGAGAATTATGGAAGCATATAGAAAATATACTCCTTTTGATCCTCAGGCAGATGACCAAAAGGCATTTGTTACAATGGCCTTTATTGAGCAGGCTGCCCAAGATATTAAGAGAAAGTTACAATGTCTAGATGGGTTACAAAATACGACCTTAAGAGATTTAGACAGAGAAGCTGAGAAAGTATATTATAAGATATATATTATAAGTATATATTATAAGTATATAAGTATATTATAAGAGAGAAACTGAGGAGGACACGGAACAGAGGAGAGAGAAGGAAAGGGAACAAAAAAAGGATGAAAGGAGCAAAAGGCAGACAAAAGCATTGGCTAAGATTTTCTTCACAGCAGCAAATACGCCAGAAATTAAAAAGCAGGGAGTCAGAAAGGGATACTTGGGCCCACGCCAAAGGCTGTCCCTGGCCTCAGATCAATGTGCCTACTGTAGAGAAAAAGGACACTGAGTCAAAGAGTGCCCCAAAAAGAAGAAGCCACGGCAGCCCGCCATGCTGACTCTAGAAGAGGACTAGGAATGTCAGGACTCGGATCCCCTCCCCGAGCTCAGGGTAACATTTGAAGTGGAGGGGACTCCAGTGAACTTTGAAGTGGATACAGGAGCAGTATACTCAGCCTTTAAGGCTTCACTGGGCCCCATATCAAATAAATGGTCCCTAGTTCAAGGGGCTAATGGCACTACTTATCGGGCTTGGACAACTAAGAGGATTATGGAAGTAGGAAAATGAAAAGTCCACCACTCTTTCCTAGTAATCCAAGAATGCCCAGCCCCATTGATGCACAGGGATCTGTTTACCAAACTCGGGGCTAGAGTAACCTTTAACCCTGATGGTCCCCAAGTGGATGTTCTAAAACCTTCAGTAAAAACTCCCATAGTCACAGAATTGACTATGTCCGTAGAAGATGAACATCAACACTTCGTGCCCCCTAGGACTGATCAAAGAGGCAAACTACAACAGAAATGGATAAAAGATTATCCTAATGCCTGGGCAGAAACTGCTGGGTTAGGTCTAGCCATAAAACAACCTCCAATAGTAGTAGAATTAAAAGCCTCTGCCTCTCCAATCAGTGTTAAACAATATCCTCTAAGCAAAGAAGCTAAGGATGGGATAAGTCACCATATTCAGAAATAATTGGCCCTTGGGGTCCTAAGGCCCTGTCAATCAGCCTGGAATACCCCCCTGCTACCAGTAAGAAAGCCAGTAACTAGGGACTACAGTCCTGTTCAAGACCTAAGAGAGATCAACAACAGAGTGCAGGACATTCACCCCACAGTACCCAATCCATATAATTTGCTTAGCACTCTGAATCTGGACCGGGAATGCTACACTGTGCTGGACTTAAAAGATGCTTACTTCTGCTTGCCCCTACATAAGGACAGTCAGTTGCTGTTTGCTTTCGAGTGGATAGACCCAGAAACTGGAACATCTGGCCAAGTAACCTGGACTAGACTCCCACAGGGGTTCAAACCCCCCCCACTCTCTTTGATGAAGCCCTCCACAGGGACATAAACGACTTCAGAACTGCACACCCCGAAGTCACACTACTCCAATATGTGGATGATCTGCTACTGGCAGCGGACACCAAGGAAAACTATGAGTCTGGGACCCAAGCACTATTATCCGAGCTTGCTCGGCTTGGATATAGGGCTTCTGCCAAAAGGCCCAAATTTGTCAGCAAGAAGTAATCTTCCTGGGTTATTCTCTTAGGGGTGGCAAATGATGGCTAACTGAGAACAGAAAACAAACCATTGTGCAGATACCACCCCCATCTAATAAGAGACCACTCAGAGAGTTTCTTGGGACTGCTGGATTTTGCAGGTGATGGATTCCTGGGTTCGCCTCTCTGGCTGCCCCTTTATACCCGCTGATAAAGTGGAATGCCCAATTCCAATGGACCCCTGAGCACCAACAAGCTTTTGATAATGTCAAAAAAAGGTGCTGCTATCTGCTCCGGCCTTAGCACTCCCAGATATAGATAAACCCTTCACTCTCTACATCGAGAAAAAGAAAGGAATAGCATGGGGAGTGTTCACTTAGACTTTGGGACTTTGGAAAAGGCCGGTAGCATTCTTATCAAAAAAACTGGACCCAGTGGCTACTGGGTGGCCCCGTTGCTTAAGAGCTATAGCAGCGGCAGCGCTTCTAATAAAAGATGCTCATTAATGAACGTTGGGACAGAAGCTATCCATTATAGCCCCCCATGCCCTGGAGAGCATCATCTGTCAACCTCCAGATAGGTGGCTATCAAACTCCAGAATAAACTACTACCAGAGCCTCTGGATTAGCAAAGACAGAATAACTCTTGGACCTTCTGCTCCACTCAACCTGGCTGCCAGAAGAATCATCAGGACCTGTCGCTCATGAGTGTCAACACATACTGGCAGAGGAAACCAGTATAGGACGAGACTTGAAGGATCCAGCCACTGCCTCACCCTGAAGTCGTATGGTTTACGAAAGAGAGCAGCTTCCTCCAAGATGGTATGTGGTGGGCTGGAGCAGCAGTAGTTAGCAAAACTAATGTCATCTGATCCTCTGGTCTCCCAGAAGAGACATCAGTCCAAATGGCAGAACTGATTGCCCTTACGAAAGCATTGGAACTAGCAACAGGCAAAAGGGCCACCATATACACTGATAGCCACTATGCATTTGGCAATGCTAATGTGCACAGGGCTATTTACCAGCAAAGGGGGCTATTAACCTCCACTGGGAAAAAAATAAAGAACAAAGTTGAGATTCTCCACCTTCTCTCAGCAGTGAAGGGCACTAAGGAACTAGCTATAGTGCACTGTCCAGGGCACCAGAAGGGAAACGACCTCGTTGCAGTTAAAAACAGAAGGGCAGATGAGGAAGCTTAATTGGCAGCCCTAAACGGAGTGACTCTGTTAACTTTTTCCACACCAGGGGGATCAACATTCAGGAGACTTGGCCACACTGGAACATTCAGGCAACTTATCATCTGAGGAGACAGATGCAGAACTCTGGGACCCTACAGAGCCAAGTTTACAATTTCAAAAAGCCCACCTTTATGTCAAAGACGTACACTAGCTCACCCACTTAAGCTCAAAGAAGTTATAGGCACACTTAAAGGACCGAAGAAAGGATTTTTTATTGACTGACTTACAGAGGAAAGAAATAGCTTAGAAGGTGACTAGAGCTTGTCAAGTCTGCCAATTAGTTAATGCTTACCCATCCAAGCTTCCTGCAGGGAAGCGCTTACGAGGAACCAGACCAGGACAATTTTGGGAAGTGGACTTTTCCTGAAATTAAGCCAGGAAGGTATGGACTTAAATATCCCCTAGTCTTTGTAGATACTCTTTCAGGATTGGTTGAAGACTTCCCCATGAAGAAAGAAACGGCTCAGACGGTGCTCAAAAAGATTCTAGAAGACATTTTTCCAAGGTTCGGCCTGCCTAAGGTAATAGGGTCCAATAATGGACCGGCATTTGTTGCCCAGGTAAGTCAGGGATTCACCAGGACCCTGAAGATTAATTGGAAGTTACATTGTGCTTATAGATGCCAGAGCTCAGGACAGGTAGAAAAAATGATTAGAACCATCAAAGAGAATTTAAAGAAATTAAACTTGGAGACCTGCATAAAAAAATTGGACTATGCTCCTACCTTAAGCACTGTTTCGTGCAAAAAGTACACCCTCTGCCTCTTTGTGTAAACTCACCACTTATGAAATTCTCTATGGTGCCCCTCCTTTAGTAAGGGACCTAACCCCAACTCTGAGACTTAATGATTCCTTTCACACCCCCTTGCTTGACAGACTTAAAGCCCTTGAACAAACACAGCACCCAGCGATACCTGTGGAAACAGTTGGCCAGTGCTTATCAGCCTGGAGACGAGGGAACCCCACATCGATATCAAGTGGGAGTCTTCGTCTACGTGAGACGGCATCAGGTATCATCCCTGGAACGCCGCTGGAAAGGACAATACCAGGTGCTGCTTATAACACTTACAGTGGTGAAAGTGGATGGAATCACTTCCTGGATCCATGCCACCCATCTCAAGCCTGCGCCCTGTCCAGCCTCCGGCTGGAAACTGGAACAGACTGGTAACCCTCTCAAGTTGCGTGTCCGTCGTGTGGGTAAGGCTATGGATTCTTCCCCTGACCACCAGCAGTCCTAATCACCATCAGCCTGTTCAGCAACAATGGCAGCTATAAATCCTACTGGGCAAGTAGTGTGGTCTATTTCACATACAGCCCTCTTATGGACTTGGTGGCCATCTCTCTACCTGGACATTTGTCAGCTTGCCATAGGCCTCTCTGACTGGGATCTCCCTGACATAGAGGACTTCACACAGATCCCACTCAAACCCAAACCAGGGCAACATAGACCACCTTACCCCATGAATTATGGATATCATCTTCCCCAGCTCAGGTGTAAACTAGCCAGTCTTGATTTTTATGTGTGCCCAGCTGATTTCTGAAGTCGCAAACAGGCCCAAACCTGTGGAGGACCCAGTGACTTTTATTTAAGATCTTGGGGTTGTGAACAAATGGGAGCTACATGGTTGAACCCAAACTCCGCAGACAGTATCATTCAGGTAGGAAAAAATGACACCTGGATTGATCCCAAGAAATGTGCCGCTAGCCAAGTTGTGTCAAAAACTCGCTGTGGAAAGAATAGTCTATGTTACCACCTCAATATAACTTTCACTTCCAAAGGAAGGGGCTACCTCAGAACAACATGGTCTATGGGAAATACATGGGAAATGCGATTCTATATTTATGGCCCTCATTATGACTTTGGTCACTGGTTCACCATCCTGCTTAAAAAGAAAGAAAATCCCACAGCAATAGGGCCCAATCCCCTCAAGCCAGGAATTAAGCCTCCAAAACCTCCCATGCCTAGATCTACCAGAATCCCTCAACCATCTCATACTTCCCAGTTTCCATCTTTGCCTACTTCCCCAGTCCAGAGTACAGCTGACTCCTGCCCCTGGGAACTAATTAAAGGAACCTTAATTGTACTGAACTCCACACCGTAAGAACTCCTTGCATTTCAACCCATGTATTTGACAGCTTTGTAAATTATTGTTTAATGGTGCAGATACTCCCCAGGGTGGTTTATTATGATGCAGAATCATTTTAAGGTCTACTAGGGGGACAAACAACCTGATTTTGCTGGCATCCAGTGTCCCTTACTATAGCCATCCTATTGAGGATAGGAGCTGCTGCAGGAGTGGGTACAGGAACAGCTGCTATGATCCATGGGTCACAACAAATGGCCTGATTAGAAACAGCAATAGATCAAGACTGGAAGACATTAGAGACCTCCATCACAGTGCTGTAGGAATCCTTAAACTCTCTCTGAAGTTGTTTTACAGGACAGGCGAGGATTAGACCTCCTCTTCATGAGGGAGTGGGGCCTCTGTGCTGCACTGAGAGAAGAATGTTGTTTTTATGCTGACCATACTGGAGTTGTAAAAGAATCCATGAGTAAATTGAGAAAATGCCTTGAAGAGCGCCAGAGAGAAAGGGAGATTCAACAAGGGTGGTTTGAGTCATGGTTTACCCAGTCCCCCTGGTTAACTACACTCCTATCAGGCTTAGCTTGACCCCTGATCATCCTTATGGTGTTGCTAACTTTGGGACCTTGTTTGCTTAACCGCATAGTTTCCTTTCTCCAGGCTCAAATTGGGCAGGAAAAACTCATGGTAATCAGACAGAAATACGCTCCACTGGCAGAAATAGAGTGTGAGACCCCACAATAATTATGATTCATTACTTTTAAGATTAAATGTAGTAAGAAAAAGGAGTGGGAAATGAAAGAATAAAAGAAATTAAAATTGAAACATAAAGAACCAGGTTTTGTAAAGTTTCCAAGCTGCACTCAGAACCTGAAATTCCTGTGGCAGTTAAGACAATTCCCGGAACTGCCAATTAGATGTGTGTTGAAATCTTCCCTGACCACCTAGTTGCTAAACAACCCCTTCCCAGAAACCGTGCAGCTCATCACGTATACATCTCAGGGCTTCAACCAATCAGTTTAAACGTATACCCCTTCTCAGGGCTAACCAATCACCCCCTGTCCGACCTCTTCCTGCCAATGAATGTGCTAATCATGTTTTTGGGTTGTTATTTGATTTTCCCGTGGTATGTTGATTTGCTAAAGGAGGCTATGATGTATGCAAAGTCCCTGCCCTCTCTAAAGAATGTAAATAAACTCTTCTCAAGTTGTTTTTGGGGCTCTTTGTTCTTTTCTCCTCTGAAGTTAGCTCTGAGCCGCAGCATGCTGGACGCCCAATAAACCTTTTGCTGTGGCATGAGACAGTCTTTGGTGGTCTTTTCCTCCGACTTTTGACCGACCTTTTTACCTATGAAGGACCTGAGAGAGCAAAAGTCAAATCCATGTCAACTTCCATGTCAAACATCCTGGTCAGAATGAAGGAATGTGTCTGAATCAGCCTCTCTCTTCTTAATGTAGATTAAATGGACCAAACCAGGCCTGTGTACAGAGCTGTTCCCGGATGCCTATGGTTGATATACCATTCTAACTTGTGAAAGTGTCACAGGAAGTAGGGGCAGCCTCCATCTCATGGGACCTTTGGAAGCAACTGTTAGAACAAAGTGGTTTTCCATCACAGTGACCTCATTCAGTTCCTGAAGGAAGTGACCTACCACACTTCCTTGGTGATGGAACTTTCTGAACTTGGGATCCAGGAAGCCATGCACCCAGAGCAAGTCTTAGTTTCAGTCCCAGTGGTCTCAATTGTTTGAATTTACCAAAGACAGAGTCAGTGTTTCTTGGTACCTACTTATGTGATGATGGCCAAATTTCAGGAGAGCTCTGAAGAGTGGCTTTTTCTGAGAAAGCAGGTAGTGGCTCAACCATGGCTCCTGACAACTTCTAAAAGTTTGCAAAGAAGACCAGACCTGAGATTGGACAGGCCATTTCGTGGGAACATATTATGGCTCACCAGTCAGAGGACACTCAGGATAGTCACAGCCATACTTGGGGGAAGGAGGTGCCGTTGTGGGTGTCGGTGTGAGTTTGTGGTTTTGTCTCCTGTTCTGAGAATAGGTAGGAATGGCGGTTTGTAGGTTTGGACTGGAAAGTTTCTAGAAAGTCGTTTGACAACACGAGTGTTTCTATGTCTGTGTATCCCACTGTATCCGTGGTTGTAGACATTTGAAATGCGAATGCATCAATGGTTGTGTCCTGTCTAGTATAAAGCTTCCCAGCATTCTTCCCACCCAATTTAAAAATGGAGTGCGGCTTGCCTAATGGATGGTGAACAGCTACTATCTTCCTAAGTTCCTCTTTTCTTCCTGAATACTGGCCACTCTCCAGAGTATCCTCATGGTTTTGTTTCCAAGATATGTACCACGTCCAAGCTCTGTTACATGACCATGTACTGGATAGCTGAAGGGAATGCGAGCATCTCAGAAAACTCAGATATCAGTGTGACCAGTAATGTCTCAGTGGAGAAACCCTGCTTTGGGCCATTTTCTTACTTATGATTCTATTACCCTTAATGTCAGGAAGGTCTTTGCCTCAGGCCACCCTTTTGTGAAGCCTGAAGAAAACAGTTTTCAAATGGAAATGAATGGGCATCACCTGTGGCTCTTTGCTTAATTGCTTTCGAAAAGGATGTGTCTGAAACAGCCACTTGGCCCGGTGGGGTGGCAGTGGCTTAGATTCTCAGCACCTGATGGATCTAAAGAAAGTTTCCAAGTGTGCATCCAAAACCAAAATGGCCAAAAGAGCAGTCATTGTGGATGAAGTCTCTCACTTTCCTCTGTAAGCTTCCTGAGCTAAATCAAGTGAGAATAGGGATCATTTGGGTCAAATCATTTCTTCAAATCCCTGCAGAGCCTAGCCGATAGGGGCTTGGGTTTTCTATGATACCAATTCACATAAAGAATCTATACCAGACAGTCATTAGGCCTCAAATTGGAGAAGCAGATCAGATATAGGACAGGCCTATTTGATCACTCTTGGTTCACAGCAAGGGTGTCCAGGCCACCCTGACTTTAGGCAAATGAGGGGCAAGGGTGCTTATTTTGAACAGTGTATTGGGCTGTGCCCTTCATGGAAACGTCCAGCCAGAGTTTATGATGAGTGTCTATGTGGAAGAAGATGAGGAGCATGTGGGAGTGTTTTAGTTTTAATTGTGGTCATTTGTGTGGTGGTTGTAAGAGATGCCTGGGTCCACCTGGGCTTGAACTCTGGTGTGATTCCTCTTAGAGAATGCGTTATGGAACTGACTTCAGAGAAGTATCGCCATGAATTGTGTTGGGATTTCAGGAGGCCACACATGAGAGTCGCCCTTGGACACTGAGATCTAAGCCCAGAGTGGCTTTCCACAGAGCACTGGGAATCTCAGCCAGGATATCACATGATTTTTTTTCTGAAAGACTTGGAAGCCATAGTTGAGATTCAAAACACACATGGACCTTACATTGTAGACCTCAATGGGGCTGGCTTCATGTGACCTTTTGGCCAGTCTTTGGGAACCCTTGCCTGTGAGAGTTCTCTAGATTATTCATTGAAATGTGCTTCCTCTAAATTTAATGGTTCCTTAATGAATTGAAACCCACAGTTTCTCCAACTTCGTCTTTGAAAATGGCTAGATAAATACCATGAAATTTTTGAACTTCCCATGGCCACCTGCCACTGGAGAACCTTTGGATGTACAGTTGCTGATCCTGAGTGTACCAGACAGTGCCTTGATTGACTGGGTTTTATGAAAATGGTGTAGAACAGAGATGCCAGTATGTTGGGGCCTGCTGAGTAGTGGGCCAAAAGCTGTTGTGTGCAGCTGTGTGATAAAACATCTGTGGTCAGGACATGTGATTCTGCCATTGACTTCCAAATGACTTGTGGCTGACATGTTACAGACAGGAATCACTTATATGTCTGAAACCTCTCCATAAAAGGCATTTTGTTATATGGAGACGTTTCAGGGCAATGTTCAGAATCAGGTTGCTATGGTCAAAGGGTCAAGCTATGTGGGATAGAAGCCTGGTTGGTGCATTCTCCTGCAGACCCTGACCCACCACACGTGACAGGACTCCCTACATCACTGTGTACCAGTTGAAGTCATTGTATTTCATGAGGCAAATACCAAACTCCCAGTGCAGTAGAAAGAAACACCATGAAAAGTGGAGGATGACCAAATGGCTTCACAGTCCACATGCGGAGACACTTAGCTTTCAGTGGCCACAGTTTACCTACAGAGAGAAGTCAGCACTGCTTCCTCATGTTCTTTGGAAAAATTGAAACAATATCCTCCAGGTCTCATAGATGTAGACCCAGCTTTGATGGTCTCATTTGAATGGAAGCTAAAGCTTCTGACAACAACATATATGTCGAGTGCCCATCGTCAAAGGCAGTTTCTCAAGAAGTCTTTAGTCCGGCAGAGCTCCAGGTTTGTGTAGTGTTTACCTTTTAGACCAGGTTGCAAGAAAAGACCACTGACTCCAATTAAAATCAGATTAAAGCAAGCTTATTATTTCCACCACCCTGGCTGCCTCTCCCTCCCAAAACGTTGGGAACAGGAGAGCAGCCCAGCTTTATAGCCCAGAAAGTTACACAAAAGTGGGGTTAAAAATAACAGAATTCTGACAACCATCACACTAATGGTATTTTACATTTTTGTTTGCTGGCCCCAACATCAGAATTTATGAGGACCATTAGAGCCTCAGAGAGTGTCGTCTGGCCAAGGAAGGCCAATATTTATGAGGTGTCAACAAAGTTTCAGAGAGGGCTGTTATCTGGTCAGAGAGCCAGGCATGGGTGAGTTCAAGGCACGGGCAGGCTTTCCAAGCAGGTTCAGATCTTGCTGCAATTTATAGTTAAGCCAAAATTATCTTTTCACGGCTTTGTGGCAAGATGGCTCTCAATTTTAATAAAAGATCAGGTTGGGTCAATCATTCCCCCCTTTTCTAATGTGTTTTTTTTCATATATTTGATTGGGTAGGAAGCGCACTGTGGGAATTTTAATCCCTCAGGTAATAGTCTCCCGATTTTTTGAACTCACCCAAAAACAGGTCTCCCTGATTTTACCTGACTTAATTAATTACTTATATTGATATTCTATTTATTTTTGTCTCCATTGTTGTAAGAAGAGAGGCGTCACTCATTTAGACTTCTTCTGAGCTGAGAGAGGGTGACGTGAGGGGGCACCGCCTGAGGGACATTAGTCGCCTTTTAGAAGTCAGTTAGGTTTGAAGTCTGGATGGGGAAGAACAGGTAGTAAAGTCATCTGGGAATGGGTTCTTCTATGAGAGAAACAAAAAAACATGAGTACTTAATAAATGTTGCAGCAGCTGGAACATGTCACTGTATAGAAGTTCCCTCACCAGTCTTTAATATCCCCAGTTATCAGGACTGTCAACTTAATATTTAACTTTTAGTGTTACATTTGTCCCTCCTCATAAATTTCAGTTTAATAATTTAATGTCATCTGATCTTGCAAAATATTTTTACTAGTATGACCTCTGTGTCTAATAGAGAAACCTTTAATTCTCTTACTCATTGCTGGATAATCATACTAACAAATACCAAGCCTATGTGTTTAGGTTAAGAATATCTGTAGGCCTTCAACTAAAAACTTCTGCCACTGGCAGATAATCTTGATAGCCTCTTTGTATAGTTATCAGGCATTCCTGTCTGAGAATCCTTCTTTGTAGCCTCCAGTCTTACTTATTTTGGGAGGCTAACATAAAGTGTATACCTTAAAATATTATTATTACTATTATTATATAAAATGCCCAGAAATGGCTGTAATTTGTTTTTAACTGTCTTTTCTAAGTGTTTAAGATGAAGCAGTCAAACTGACTTTTGTTTCTATCTATTCTGAACACTCAGCTGAGATTTTATGGGAGTCATTCCTGGGGAAACTTGAGAGCAGCTTCTCAGTTCTGCTAGTGCCATTTGCGCTAGGTGGGTCCAGGTCTTGCTTCACCATGTGGCTTCCCTCGGAAGCATCAGGGATGTTTCCCTTCTCTGATGACTCTCCTCTTCTTAGCAAATGCACTGATTGGCTTTCTGTTCTCCAGTGGTCTCATTAATCTCCCTGATCAGGAGGTTATGCAGTTCAGAGTTGCAAAGCTCTTTAGAGAAGTCCGCTGTTCCCTGGATACAGACTGACTCAGAGGGCAAGAGCCAAATATTGGTTTTCTTGTCCCTTTTCATATAACTTTAATTTTAAATCCTAATCTTAAACATCCATCAAATAAATTTTAACAGACTTATATAAAGAATACTGGGCTTTAATGTCTATAATTTAAAATTATTTATCTTTTTATTATTTGGGATCTGTATTATTCTGTCTGTCTTGTAGGTGATGGCTAATTATCTTAAATTAACCAATGTTGTGTTCTTAAAGCAACACTGCTGTAAAACACTAACAGGGAATCTTTATATCACCCATAAGGAAATTACAAAATAAAATTAACTACAGTAAACAAACTTAGTTCGTGTAATAGCTACCCTAAAATTTTTGGCTGAGTTATACATTATATCCTCTGTTTGAGATAACTTTTGAAAATAAATTTAAATGAAATAACATCTGACCTACTGCTTTTGCAGTCATTCTCACATAATAAGATGGGACACAGAGCCTTATCTCAGGTAAGGCAGGGCTCTTTATTAATCTTAAGTGTTTTAATTCTAAAGCTAATCTTTGTTTTTTAAATATCATTTTACAAAGTTTACATAAATTATTTGAGGTCACATGAACATTAGCTAACACCGTATGATATAGCTTTTAAAACATGAATTAATAAAAGGCTGAAAGTTTTTAACCTTTACATAGATTAGGCTCTCATTAACTTAAAATACATTTAAATTGTTCCCCAATATAAAAAGTAACATAAAAGTTTACATATCTTATTGACAACAGGTAAATAAATCCCATATATATATATATTTTACCATACAACTTCAGAACACCACCTTGATATAATGCTCTTTTAAAGTTTCTACCTTACAGACTTGTATACCTGGAAGATATGAGCACATTAATAGCATCACAATTGCGTTGATGTTTCTAAATTAACCAAGTTTAGCTTTTAAAGAAATGGCAGTACAGTGCTCTAAAATAACAGTTCTCATTTAATCAGTTGTTTAATTTTTATGGTTGCTTGCTCTAGAAAAATAAAACTTAATAACCACAATGTTATGGGTAAACTTATGTTTTGAGAAATTTTTGTCTCTTTAACACATGACTGATTTTTACAATCTTATACAGACTTTAGGACAAACTTATACAGACCTTAGTAAATCAATCAGATATCTAACAAAAGTACTCATGAATGAGTAATCCCATATCAAATTTACTTTACTTATTTATCAAAATATTAGACAAATGTATTGAACAGTGTACCATTTTTTGTTGAAGAAAAAGTTCTAGAACCAAGGCATATTAGACCTTTTGTCGGCATTAATATTTTATTAGATTTTTGAACACCTAGAAAAACTTGTAAGGTTAAATTTAAAGACATTTATTTTTATCTGTTTATCCAATTTAAATTGTACCAATTAAATCATGAGAATTTAAGATCTTTGGATCCACGTTTTAAAATTTGTTTATATGAGTGCTTTTTTTATGAGTGCTCCTTATATGTGTTAATTTGTATAACATATATATGATATAGGGATATATGTATATATAGACATACAACACTAACAAAAGTGTGCACACATAATAATAGTAAAGGCCTTGTAGCTTTTTGCAGTTGAAATCTCCATTGCAATGTTTCAAAAACTCCACTGTTGGTCAAAGATAGAGCTGATCAGAAAAACATTAACCTAGGTCTGTAGGATCAAAATCATGAGCTCAAAAAAAGAATACAGAATCTAAGGAAAAAAATAAGAGTCCTAGAAAAAATGACTGGCCAGTAATTAGTAAATACCATACAATTCACCTTTTTTCCTGCCTTAGGCCTCAGATCAGTCTCCTACTGAGCTTGCAGGCTTCTTTCATTTGCATTTCAACAAAAGTCCTTGCTGAGGTCTGAAAGGAGCAGGGTAAAACTGCTATTCTGAGCAGATACCTCAGGCCTAAGGCATTTTAACCATAATTTTGAGGTTCTGATGTTGAAAATTATGATACAATTTTAAGATGAAATTCACAAAATTTTATATCTTTACATCTTGTTTTGTCAACAGATACCATAATATGATTTACTATCCTTGTCCAAATTAATGCACTGGTACACACTGTGATATTTTCTCAGTCTACCCAATTCAAAATTGGTGAAAAATAAAACTGAATGTTTGGGAAGTTACTTGCCAACTTGGAAGTAGAGTGCTTTAGTTTTCCATCCTAAGCATTTAAGTTATCTGGCATGAATTATCTGAAATCATAAACTAAACAATTACCTAAACCCGACTTTTAACTGCAAGATTGAGCAATGCTACAAAAACCCATCCAGATACCAGATTGTTACAATAAAACATCATCATTTAGACACACATTGAACTAATATCATTCCCAAGAAACAATTTATAATATCAGCACATTATTGCACATGTCTTAAAGGGCCAGAAACAAAGACACAAGACAGACAGAAAGGAGCTCCAGACTATGGCTGACAGACAGAAGCCTTAAAAACAGAGCAGATAAGAGAAAAATCTCCTACACCAGTGGCAGGATAGATGTCCTCACAAGGGGATCAGATGTTTTCACAGACGGCAACCTGAAATGTAATATCAAGGGTTTCCATGGTGACTTTACTGCATTTAGTGTCTCCTTTTTCTTTTTCTTTTTTTTAAGAAGACAGAGGTGGCATAATCCTTACAGTGCAGGGAACGAAGGAAGGAATACCCTGAAGCAACAGGGCTTTGGTAGATCCTGGGAGTCCCTCAGTCCCTCCTTTTACTTATAGGATTAGCTCCTCTGGTTTGGTTCCACCCCAATCTCGCTCCATCTCCTAACATTTCAGTAGTCAGCTCTCAAAAAGTTCCAGGGTCGGGGGGTTATCAAAATTTGTAACTTAAATTTCGGTTTCTGACCTTGAAGTGAATTAATACCTATTTAATAATGAGGACAGGGTTTGAGAAAAATAAAAAGGGAGGTTTACTGCTTTGCTAACAAAGCAGAAACACAGGGGACTCTGCCCAAAGGTTGTGACTCTCTTGAACTGGAGCAACAAGGGGTTTTAAAGGAGTTTCCATTGTTAACCTGGGAGATACTCTGTTCTTTGGTGGCCAGCAGGCATTGCCCTCTGCAGTGGGTGAGTTCCAGGCTGCCAGCTAGGGGCTTCTCTCATCCTGCTTAACAAAGGGGGGTAAACTTCAACACAGTTTTTTAGAACACAGTCCAAAGGGTGTAAGGCTTACTTGCTTTATTACCCATTTTTATGTCCAATATCTTTAAGTTTTTACCACAGAAATCACACAACAAAATGCACAAAAACAAACAAACAAAAAAACATATAGAACACAGAACAAAACACAAAGAAACAGAAACCTGTTGAAGATACAGAAAAACAGAGGAGCAATGAAATGTCTTGCTGAAGCTCCGGGGTAGGAGCTCCTGATTGCCCGGCTGCACCTTTCTACCCTTTCAGAGAAATTCCATACAGAACAGAACAGAGGACAGAACAATTCTTGTTACTGTCCTGGACAGGAGTACATGTGAGCCTCCCCAGGCCACCTCTCTGTCATCAGAAGACATCTCCCTTAACCGGATATCAGATGTTATAAAGGCACCACCTACCTATGGAGGCCTCCTCCACCAGGTGCTTGCTAATAGTTTTAGTGCGATGGTTCACTGCAGTGCTCCCTGGACCAAATGCTCACTCCAAGGCTTTGGAACTTGGCTCTCCAGCCCTGAGCCCTGGAGGAAAGGCCAGCATCAGAATTTCCAGCAGTCTGGTCTTATGATCTGGTAACGTCATCTCGCTGGGGAACTCCAAAATGTTAGACCAGGATGCAAGAAAATACCACTGACTCCAATTAAAATCAAATTAAGGCAAGCTTATTAGTTCAACCGGCTAGGCTGACTCTCCTTCTCAAAACGGCTGGAAAAAGACAGCATCCCCACCTTTCCTACACCCCAGCTTTATAGCCCAAAAAGTTACACAAAAAGGGAGTATCAGAAAACAGAACTTTGACAAGCATCACACTAATTGTAGTTTACATTTTTTATTTGCTGGCCCCAGCATCAGAAATTATGAGGACCATTAGAGCCTCAGAGAGGGTCGTTGTCTGGCCAGGGAAGGCCAATATTTATGAGGTTTCAGTAAGGTTTCAGAGAGGGCTGTGATCTGGTCAGTAAGACAGGCATGGGTGAGTTCAAGGCATGGGCAGGCATTCCAAGCAGGTTCAGAATTTGCAGTAATTTATAGTAAAGCAAAAATTATCTTTCCATGGCTTTGTGGCAAGATGGCTCCCAATATTAATGAAAGATCAGGTTGAGTGATCACCCCTGTCCCTTCCTTTTGGAAACTCCTCTACCACCTCCAAGGTTGTGAACTCCTGAGCATTTTCCATTCCAGATAAGTATTCACAGAATGTCTAACTCTTGTCCTCTAATTGTTTCTTACTTGGGGCAAAGGTAATGTCAAAGCATTGTTCTGGATGAGAGTGGGAAGATTATTGTATATCACATATTTGCATACACATTGGATTCATTTTCCAATTTTCCATTTGAAATACTGAATTCCTGGCACTAACCCATACCCTACTAGACTCTGACTAATAATCCTAATATGATGGTGAAACATAACCCAAGCAGAATAGAAATACAAGCCGTTCAGAGGAGGCATGGTGTGTAGTTGGAATTGCCTTTTGCATTATATAGTATAGGAGCTATAAATCTAGTCAATTTTTTGTTGAAATAATTCTACATGTGTTTTTAAAGTTAACAAATATGGGAATCCTGTCTCCCTTTCTCTGTAGCACATGTATTTTTATATGCACATAGAGAATCCTACCTGGTATCACACGTACATACTTGTGAGGTGGCTGAATTGGCAGATACAAATTGTGAGAAGAGATCACTACTCCTAAACGCTGTTCAAACTGAAAATTCAACCTATGGGTGAGCTTCCTAGTTCAATAACATTATACATAAATCCATGTTCAGTAAAATGAATATTTTTGTATCTGTGGATTATATATATTTCATGATGAATTTCGATTGGCATATATATTGCTACTTTTTTTCTTTTTTTGGTTGTTCAAAACGTTACAAAGCTCTTGACATATCATATTTCATACATTAGATTCAAGTGGGTTATGAACTCCCATTTTTACCCCAAATAAAGATTGCAGAATCACATTGGTTACATATCCACATTTTTACATAATGCCCTATTAGTTAATGTTGTATTCTGCTACCTTTCCTATACTCTATGATCCCCCCTCTTTCCCCCTCCCATCTTCTCTCTCTACCCCATCTACTGTAATTAATTTCTCTCCTTGCTTATTTTTCCATTCCCTTCACAACCTGTTATATGTAATTTTGTATAACAATGAGGGTCTCCCTTCATTACCATGCAATTTCCCTTTTCTCTCCCTTTCCCTCCCACCTCATGTCTCTGTTAATGTAAATCTTTTCTTCCTGCTCTTCCTCCCTGCTCTGTTCTCAGTTGCTCTCATTATATCCAAGAAGACATTTGGGATTTGTTTTTTAGGGATTTGCTAATTTCACTAAGCATAATCTGCTCTATTACCATCCATTTCCCTGAAAATTCCATGATTTTGTCATATTTTAGTGCTGCGTAATACTCCATGGTGTATAAATGCCACATTTGTTATCCATTCATCTATTGAAGGGCATCTAGGTTGGGTCCACAGTGCAGCAATTGAGAATTGTACTGCTAAGAACATCGATGTGGCAGTATCCCAGAGTTACACTATTTTAAGGTCTTCAGGAAATAGTCCCAGAAGGGCAATAGCTGGGTCAAATTGTGGTTCCATTCAAAGCTTTCCCAGGAATCTCCATACTGCTTTTCAAATTGGCCGCACCAGTTTGCGGAACAGCTCTCCTCATAGGCCTCATTTGGTCCATCTTCTCTACATTAAGAAGAGAGAGGCTTACTCAGACACAACCCTTCATCCTGACCAGGTTGTTTGCCAGGTTGTTTTGGTCTTTCAGGTCTTTCATAGCTGCCTACATCTTCTCCAGGGATCAAATATGCATGGACCTTTGAGGTTCTCAGTAGGTGGCAGATCCCCTACATTGCTGTATTGCAAGACGAACCCTGTCCCTTCTCTTTTGTAAAGTTAGATTGAGGGAACAGTGTATGGTTAGGGTTAATAACATGCTCAATTTGGGTTCGGAATCATTCTGATTGATGAATAATGGTATTGGGAACCTGTGATATTTATAAAACTATAGAGGTGAAATATAAGTATAAAAACAGAAATCTAGGTAAGATTTGTAGCCCAGAAGGGAATGAGGCCCTTTATTGGGATACTTAGCTTTTAATTATGTTCTGCACGTTTGTCTCAGATAAATTGATAATCAATGGCATAGGACCTTGTACCTTGGAAGATTGATTGTAGAAGAGAACATCCACTCAAATTTGGATAGTCGGTAGGATTAGGAAGAGAGTCGGTAGGTTTAGGAAGAAGAGTGAGTATAAAATTTGGATCAAATGTTCTTTAGCAATACGGTTTCATTTACACAGTGAATGTAAATGTCAGCACATGCGAAGAGTCAGTCACAATGATGAACTGCGGAAAATATAGGAAAGAAGATATCAATAGAGACATTACAAAATCAGGCAATTGTAAAGTGAATGATAGGTTTACACATTTTCAACAGGATCGAGATTGAATACATAATTTTAGGAAGAAACAAATATGTAGTCACCAATAGAAATGACATTTGAAAGCATTATGCAAACTGGAAATGGATGTTTTTAGTAATCCATATTCAACTTCCATTTAGGATTTGGTGCAATCATAAGTGTGACCTTTGCATTTTGTGCCCAGAAAATTATTGTGATAAAATATATATGTAGATCATGTGACATGAGTATTTTTTCCACCATTTCTGTGAGCAATATTTTAAGACATATAAATTAGTATTGGGGGTACAAAGTGGTGTACCCTGTGTCTATGAATATAGAGATAATGCATGAATAGAACATACTGTAAATAAATAATATAACTGGTTCCACTTTAAATAATGGATTGAATTGTTATCTGAAAATATATAAGAAATCATATATTGACATACAATCAATAATTCCAACCAGTTATATATTTAATTGTCATCTTAGGGTTATTGTTTATCATGAAGTGTGTGTGAGTTTTGCTTAAAAAGTGATTATGGAAGTCGAAAATAATGTGTTTGGAAAGAAGTCTCATGAAATTACCAGTCAAGAAATATGGAGGAATCCATGTGTTCTGAAGCAGGAAGTGATTGAAAGTGAAACAAATGCCTATAAATTTGCTAAATTGTCGATGAAATATATATACTGTGATGTGCATAAACAGAGGAAATAGTATGTACCAGTGTTGAATAAAAATGAACGTCAATGTACACATCATGTACCATTGGAATCTACTTGCATTGATGTTAAACTGGGTCAGTTACTGTAAAAATATTAGGATTCGCGTGCATCACTCACCGAAGTTAGTTTTCTTTTTTTTTTAATTTTTATTTATGCTTGTTCAAAACATTACATAGTTCTTGATACATCATATTTGTCACTTTGATTCAAGTGGGTTATGAACTCCCATTTTTACTCCGTATACAGATTGCAGAATCACATCAGTTATACATGCATTGATTCACATATTGCCATACTAGTGTCTGTTGTATTCTGCTGCCTTACCTATCCTCTACTATCCGCCCTCCCCTCCCCTCTCCTCCCCTCTTCTCTCTCTACCCCCTCTACAGTAATGAATTTCTCCCCCTTGTATTATTTTTTCCTTTCTTCTTGTATTTAATTTTGTATAACCCTGAGGGTCTCCTTCCATTTCCATGCAATATCCCTTCTCTCTCCCTTTCCCTCCCACCTCTCATCCCTGTTTTAATGTTAATCTTCTTCTCATCCTCTTCATACCTATTCTGTTCTTAATTAATCTCCTTATATCAAAGAACACATTTGGCATTTGTTTTGAAGGGATTGGGTAGCTTCACTTAGCATAATCTGCTCTAGTGCCATCCATTTCCCTGCAAATTCTATGATTTTGTCATTTTTTTAATGCAGAGTAATACTACATTCTGTATAAATGCCACATTTTTTAATCCATTCATCTATTGAAGGGCATATAGGTTGGTTCCACAGTCTTGCTATTGTGAATTGTGCTGCTATGTACATCGATGTAGCAGTGTCCCTGCAGCATGCTCTTTTTAGGTCTTTAGGGAATTGACCGAGAATGGGAATAGCTGGGTCAAATGGTGGTTTCATTCCCAGCTTTCCAAGAAATCTCCATACTGCTTTCCAAATTGGATGCACCAATTTGCAGTCTCACCAGCAATGTACAAGTGTACCTGTTTCCCCACATTCTCACCAACACTTGTTGTTTGACTTCATAATGGCTGCCAATCTTACTGGAGTGAGATGGTATCTTAGGGTGGTTTTGATTCACCTTTCTCTGACTACTGGAGATGGTGAGCATTTTTTCATGTACTTGTTGATTATATGTCCTCCTCTGAGATGTCTGTTGAGGTCCTCGGCCCATTTGTTGATTGGGTTATTTGTTAACTTCTTGTTTAATTTTTTGAGTTCTTTGTATACTCTGGATATTAGGGCTCTATCTGAAGTGTGAGGAGTAAAGATTTGTTCCCAGAATTTAGGCTCCCTATTTACCTCTCTTATTGTTTCTTTTGCTGAGAAAAAACTTTTTGCTTTGAGTAAGTCCCATGTGTTGATTCTAGTTATTAACTCTTGTTATTAACTCTTGTGCTATGGATGTCCTATTGAGGAATTTGAAGCCCGACCCCACAGTATGTAGATCGTAGCCAACTTTTTCTTCTATCAGACGCCATGTCTCTGTTTTGATATCAAGGCCCTTGATCCATTTTGAGTGAACTTTTGTGCATGCAAGAGAAAGGGATTCAGTTTCATTTTGTTACATATGGATTTCCAGTTTTTCCAGCACCATTTGTTGAAGATGCTATCCTTCCTCCATTGCATGCTTTTAGCTCCTTTATCAAATAGAAGATTGTTGTAGCATTGTGGATTAATCTCTGTGTCCTCCATTCTGTACCATTGGTCCACCCGCCTGTTTTGGTACCAGTACCATGCTGTCATTGTTACTATTGCTCTGAAATTTAGTTTGAAATCTGGTATCGCTATACCGCCTGATTCACACATCCTGGTTAGAATTGCTTTTGCTATTCTGGATCTTTTATTATTCCATATGAATTTCATGATTGCTTTCTCTATTTCTACAAGAAATGCCGTTAGGATTTTGATTGGCATTACATTAAACCTATAGAGAACTTTTGGGAATATCACCATTTTGATGATGTTAGTTCTCCCTATCCATGAACAGTGTATATTTTTCCATCTTCTAAGATCTTATTCTACTTCTCTTTTTAGGGTTCTGTAGTTTGCATTGTATAAATCTTTCACCTCTTTTGTTAGGTTGATTCCCAAGGATTTTAGTTTTATTTTTTGAGGATATTGTGAATGGAGTGTTTTTTTTTTTCTCATTTCCGTTTCAGAAGTTTTGTCACTGATATACAGAAATGCGTTTGACTTATGAATGTTGATTTTATATCCTGCCACATTGCTGAAATCATTTCTTACTTCAGGTAGTTTTTTTTGTAGACCCTTTTGGGTCTTCTATATATTGAATCATATCAGCTGCAAGTAGTGATAATTTAAGTTATTCTTTTCCTATTTTCATGCCTTTTATTTCTTTCATCTGTCTAATTGCTCTGGCCAGTGTTTCGAGAACTATATTGAATAGAAGTAGTGGTAGAGGACATCTCTGTCTTGTTCCAGATTTTAGAGGGAATGCTTCAATTTTTCTTCATTCAGAATAATGCTAGCCTGAGGCTTAACATAGATAGCTTTTACAATGTCGAGGTAAATTCCTGTTATCTCTAGTTTTTCAAATGTTTTGAACATAAAGGGATGCTAAGGGTCTATCCTTCTTATTTATTTTTTGCAGAACCAAGCTTTAGTTTTGTAATTTTTTCAATAGTTTCTTTTGTTTCAATTTTGTTGTTTTCCGCTCTGATTTTAGTTATTTCTTGCCTTCTGCTACATTTGCTGTTGTTTTGCTCTTCCTTTTCTAGGGCTTTGAGATGAAGTGTGAGCTCATTTATTTGTTGTTCTTTCCTATTTTTGAGGAATGACGTCAAGGTGGTGAATTTCCCTCTTAAAACACCTTTCATTGTGTCCCATAGACTCCAATATGTTGTTTCTGTATTTTCATTTATCTTGAAGAATTTTTTGATTTTCTCATTTATGTCTTCTGTAACATATTAATCATTCAGTAACATGTTGTTCATTTTCAATGTGATGTAGGATTTTTCCTTCCTTCTTTTTCATTGGTTTCCAGATTCATTCCATTATAATCCAATAAAATTCATGGTATTAAGTCCACCCTTTATATTTACTGAAGGTTGCTCTATGGCATAATATATGGTCTATTATTTAGAAGGATCCATGTGCTGCTAAAAAATATTATATCCACTTGATGATGGTTGATATATTCTATATATGTCAGTTAAGTCTAGGTTATTGATTGTGATATTGAGTTCTATAGTTTCTTTATTCAACTTTTATTTGGAGGATCTGTCCAATGGTGAGAGAGGTGTGTTGAAGTCACCCATAATTATTGTGTTGTGGGCTATTTGATTCTTGAACTTGAGGATAATTTGTTTTATGAACGTCACAGCACCATTTAATGGTGTGTAAATATTGATAATTTTTATGTCTTGTTGGTGAATGGTTCCTTTTAACAGTATATAATTTCCTTCATTATCCCTTTTGATTAAATTAGTCTTGAAGTCGATTTAATTCGATTTGAGGATGGCCACCACTCCTTGCTTATGAGGACCGTGTGCATGGTATATTTTTTCCCAACCTTTCACCTTCAGCCTGTGTATGTCTTTTCCATTCAGATATGTCTCCTGGAGGCAACATATTGTTGGATTTGTTTTTTGAATCCAAGTTACAAGCATATGTTGCTTTATTGGAGAGTTTAAGCCATTAATGTTTAGTGTTACTATTGATATATGGTTTCTACTGCCAGCCATGTTTGAATATTTATCGCTTTTTAAAATTTACTTTGTTTCTCCATGATTAGCTTTTCCCCCGCCCTCTGTCATTACTGAGGCACTTCCCACTGATGGTTTTGGTTGTTGTTTTTCATTTCTTTCTCGTGTAGTGTTTTGCTCAAGACACTTTGCAATGGTGGTTTTCTGGCTGCAAATTCTTTTAGCTTTTGTTTATCATGAAAGATTTTTATTTCGTTGTCGTACCTGAAGCTGAATTTTGCTGGATACAGAATTCTTGTTTGGCATCCATTGTCTTTCAATGTTTGAAATACGTTCTTCCAGGATCCTCTCACTTTCAGTGTCTGTGATGAAAAATAGGTTGCTAACCTTATTGGTTTACCCCTGAATGTAATCTTCCTCCTTTCTCTTGAAGCTTTTAATGTTTTCTCTTTGTTCTGTATATTGGATAGCTTCATAACAATGTGTCTTGGCGTTGGTCTACTGTGATTTTGTGTGCTCTGTGTCCTGTAAGCATCTTCAATTTGTATATCCATTTCCTTTTTTATTTCTGGAAAATTTTCATTCCCATAGTTTGAATCTCTGTACCTTCCTAAATCCAGATGACTCATAAGTTTGGTTTTTTTATGTTATACCATATCTCTTGGATGTTTTTCTCGTGATTTTTTACCAGCCTTTCTGTGTTGGCTAGACTCTTTTCAAGATGATATATTTTGTCTTCATTATGTGACATTCTGTCTTCTACTTGCTCCACATGGTTAGTGATACTCTCAATTGAGTTTTTAATTTGGTTTATCGTTTCCTTAATTTCTAGAAATATTCTTTGAATATTTATAATCTCTATCTCCTGATAAAGAAGATTAACTTCTTCTTTTATCTGTTTATGTAATTCATTTTCAATGTGTTCTTTCACTGTATTTATTTGCTCTCTCGTATCCTCTTTAAGGTTCCATTTCATCTGTCTAAGGTATTCCTTGAGTTCTTTATATGACCATTTTTCTGATAATTCTAGGTCCTCCTGAATATTTATGTTATCCTTCATTGTTTGTACTCCTTTTCTTTCTTGCTTTTTGATGCTGCTCATGTTACTTCTTGTTCTGTTTGAGTGCTGAGTTACTTCTTATTCTTATAAATTTATTTGAAGCTTGGGAGGAAAGATATTAGAAGGGATGGGAAGAAGTCACTAAAGAGAATGAGAATAGGCAGGTAGAATTCAAGGATGGGGGAATAAGAAAATTGAAAAGAAATGAAAAGACAAAAGAAAAAAATAGAAAATAAAGAAAGAAATAATTTTTTTAAAAATAATAATGATAATTAAAAAATGAAAATTAAAATTTAAAATAATAATAATAGTAAAATTAAAAAAATAAAAACATTAAAATAAGTTAAAGAACAACACAAAAAATTTAAATGAAAGAAAAAAAATAAAAATAAAATAATAATAATAATAATACATGCACTCATAGAGTTCAATTAACTTCTCTTCCAGTAGGTGGAGCTGTGCTCACTGGACCAAGCTTCTCCTCTCAATAGGTGGGAACCAATCACTGTGCAGCAGCTCTTCCTCCCAGACTGGGCGGGTCTCTAATCCTGAGTGCCTAGGACCTTCTCTAGTGTTTCCTCAAGCCAGGCTCCGCTCAACTGTGACGCTCACCACAATACTTGCTACACATCAGGTCTCTGCTCCTGGTAGCCCTGTTTTCATCAACGCTTGGCACTCTCTCCCTGTTTGCCTCCCTCAGAGCCTAAGTTTGTAGAGCTTGGGGCTGGGAACCCCCAGCGAATTTGCTTGCTCTCTGGTATCCATGCCCACATTAGCTGGTGTAAGAGACCTCAGTTGTCAGCACTGGTAGGAGCTGTAGCCAGGAATTCCACGCCACAAGTCCCACAGCACACATGATTCCCTCGGTCTGGCCATCTTTCTCACGGGGACCTGGGAGGGCCCCTTAAGGGAGAGCTGGGAGGGCCCTTAATGTTTCCCCGCTGTGTGGAGAGAGATGCATAGGGAATTACACACCTGTCGTACTGGTTTCAATGAAGTTATCTCCTCTGCCCATGACATCAGTTCTCTTCCATGGTGGTATCCCATGCAAATGGTGACCATTCGTTCCTTTTGCCAGGTGACCAATGCAATGGATGGGTCCTGACTGTGTCTCCAAAGCCCCATTTCAATCCAGTGGCCTTTTACCTCTGTAAATTCCGAAGGGCCGACCAGTTATTTCAGAGGGAACGTTAGTTCTGAGTCACAAGAAGCAGGCAAATCTGAGCTCCTATGCAGCCGATCCGGGCTCTGTGTGTTTTCTCAGGGGCCCAGACTGTTCGCACCAGATCCACGTCAGGTCAGCATTGCCTAGTGATTCTGAACAAACAGCATTTAGACAGTTTACGACTCCCTATGCCTGCGCAGCTAATGAGGTCAGATACTTGATTTCTCCATGTCCGCCACCATGTTGGATCTCTTATATTGCTACTTTTTAATGTCTGTGCGTGTGCGTGTGTGTGTGTGTGTGTGTGTGTGTGTGTGTGTGTATATATATATATATATATATATATATATATGTATATATCAATATAAGATTTCTTATATATTTTTAGATATCAATTCAATTCATTATTTAAAGTGGAACCAGTTATATTATTTATTCACAGGATGGTCTATTCATGCATTATCTCTATATTCATAGACACAGGGTACACCTCTGTGTACCCCTAACACTAGTGTATATGTCTTCAAAATATTGCTCCCAGAAATGGTGGAAGAAATACTCATGTCACCTGATCCACATATATATTTTATCACAGTAAAATTCTGAACAAAAAATGTAAAGGTCACACTTATGATTGTACCGAAGCCTAAAAGAAAAGTGAAAATGTTTAACTAAAAACATCCATGTGAAGGTTGCCTAATGCTCTCAAATGTCAATCCTATTGGTGACAACATATTTGTTTCTTCCAATGATTATATATTCAAATTAAACCCTGTTGAAAATGTCTAATCCTATAACTCACTTTATACTTTGCCTGATTTCATAATGTCTCTATTGATACCTGCTTTCCTACTTATTTTCCCCAGTTCATCATTGTGACTGACTCTTCATATGTGCTGACATTTTCATTCATTCTCTAACCGAAACCCTATTGCTAAAGAACTTTTGGTCCAAATACTATACTCACTCTTCTTCCTAAACCTACCCACTATCTTCCTAATCCTACCGACTATCCAGTTTTAACTGGATGTTCTCTTCTACATTAAATCTATCAAGGTACAAGGTCCTGTGCTTCAAATCATACCTAGATTTCTGTTTCCATACTTATATTTCACCTCTATGTTCTTGTTATTATCGCAAGTTCCCAATATCATTATTCATCGCACAGAATGATTCCTAACCCAAATTGAACCTGTTATTAACCCTAAACATACACTGTTCCCTCAATCTCATTTTACAGAAGAGCAGCGACAGAGTTGTTCTTAAAATACAGGGAATTAGGGGACCTTCCACCTGCTGAAAACCTCAAAGGTCCATGCAGAAATGATACCTGGAGAAGTTGTAGGGAGGTATGAAAGACCTGAGAGAGCAAAAGTCCTATTCCATGGCAAACAACCTGGTCAGGATAAAGGGATGTGTCTGAATCAGCCACTCTCTACTTATGTTAGAGAAGATGGACTAAACCAGACCTGTGTGGAGAGCTGTTCCCAGGTGCCTATGGTTGATATACCATTCTAACTTGTGCAAGTGTTGCAGGAAGTAGGAGCAGCCTCCATCTCATGGGACCCTTGGAAGCAAGTGTTAGGACAAACTGGTTGCCAAGGCAGTGACCTCATTCATTCAATTCCAAAGAAAGTGACATACCTCATTTCCTTGGTGATGGAACTCTATGATCTTTGTATCCTAGTGGCCAGGCACCCAGACGCTATCCCATTCCCAGTCACAGTGGTCTCACTTGTTTGGATTTACCAAGGACAGAGTCAGTATTTCTTGGTACCTACTAATGTGAGGATGGCCAAATGCCAGGAGAGCACTGAAGAGGTACCTTTTCTGAGAAAGCCAGTAGTGGCTCACTACTATTTCCTGACAACTTCACAGAGTTAGCTAAGGAAACCAGACCTGAGAGAGGTCAGACTATTTCGAAGGAATATACTATGGCCGAGCAGTTAGAGGACACTCCAGATAGTCACAGATCTACTTGGGGGAAGGAGGTGCCATTGTGGGAGTGGGTGTGGGTTTGTGGTTTTGCCTCATGTTCTAACAAAAGGTAGGAATGGCGGTTTGTTTGGATTGAAGTGGACTGTTTCGAGTAAGTCATTTGACAAGGTGAGTGTTTCAATGTTTGTGTATCCGACTATGTCCATTGTTGTAGATATTAGAAAAGAGAATGCATTAATGGATGTGTCCTGTCTAGTATAAATCTTACCATAATTCATCCTGCTCAATTTATGAATGGACTGCACCTTGTCTTATCGATGGGCAACACCTGCTATCATCCTAAGTTCCTGTTTTCTTCCTGAATTCTGGCCAGTCTCCAGAATAGGCTCAGGGATTTGTGTCCAAGATATGTACCACCTCCAAGCTCTGTGACATGGCCATATACTGGATAGCTGAAGAGAATGGAGATCATCTCAGAAAACTCAGATATCAGTGTGAACAGGAAAGTCTCAGTGGAGAAACCCTGCTTTGGGCCTTTTGCTTACCTTATGTTCTGTTGCCCTGAATGTCAGGAAGGTCTTTGCCTCAGGCCACCCCTTTGTGAAGCCTGAAGAAAACAGTTTTAAATTTGAAATGAATAGGCATCACCTGTGGCTCTTTGCTTAATTGCTTTGGAAAGGGATGTGTCTGAATTAGCCTCTTGGCCTTGTATGTGGCTGTGATTTTTATTCTCAGCACATGATGGATCCAAAGAATGATCGCATGTGCGCATCCAAAACCAAAATGGCCAAAAGATCAGTCATTGTGGATGAAGTCTCTCGCCTTCTTCTGTTAGGTTCCTGACATCCATCAAGTGAGAATACTGATCCTTTGGGTCAAATGAGTTCTTGAAATCTCTGCCGAGGTGCTTGGCTTTTCTCATGACTCTATTTCACATAAATATTCCATACCTGAAAGTCAGTAGGCCTCAAATTGGAGAAACAGAGCAGCATGAACGGCAGGCTTATTTGACCACTCCTGGTTCATATTAAGAGTGTCCAGGCCACCGTGACTTTAGGCAAATGAGGGGCAAGTGAGCTTATTTTGGACACTACCAATGGCTGCACCCCTCATGGAAACCTCCAGCCAGAGGTCATGATGAGTGACTATATGGAAGAAGATGAGGGCCATGTGGGAGTGTTTTGGTTTTAATTGTGGTCATTTGTGTGGCGGTTGGAAGAAATGTCTGGGTCCACCTGGGCTTGAACTCTGGTGTGATTCCCCATAGAGACTTAGTTCTGGAACTCACCTCAGAGAAGTATTGCCATGAATTGTTTTGGGATTTTAGGAGGCCACGCATGAGAGTTGCCCTTGGAAACTGAGATCTGGCTTTCCACAGAGCACTGGGAATCTCAGCCAGGATATCACATGATATAATTGTGAAAAACTTGCAGCCATAGTTGAGAGTCAAAACACACATGGACCTCACATTTTACACCTCAATGTGCCTGGCTTCATGTGACCTTTTCCCCACTCTTTGGGAAGCCTTGCCTGTGAGAGTTCTCCAGAGTTTTCATTTAAATTAGCTTCCTCAACATTTAGTGGTTCCTGAATGAATTGAAACCCAGAGTTTCTCCAACTTCATCCTTGAAAAATGGCTTGATAAATACCATGAATTTTTGGAAGTTCCCACAACCAGGTGGCACTGGAGAACATTTGGATGTCCTGTTGCTGATCATGAGTATACCAGACAATGCCTTGATTGACTGGGTTTTATGAAAATGGTGTAGAACAGAGATGCCAGTAAGTTGGAGCCTGCTGAGTAGTGGGCCTAGAGCAGTGGTGGGCAGGTGTGTGATGAAACATCAGTGGTAGGGCCATGAGGATCTACCATTGGATTCCAAATGGCTTGTGACTGACATGGTGCAGCCAGCAGTCCCTTATATGTAAAGGCATCTTGTTATATGGTGAGGTTTCAGGTCAATGTTCTGAATCAGGTTGATATGGACGAGGGGGCAATGGGCCAAGCTAGGAGGGATAGAAGCCTGGTTGGTGCATTCTCCAGCAGACCCTGACCCAACACACGTGACAGAACTCCCTCCAGCAATATGTCCCAGTTGAGCTCCTGGTATTTCGTGAAGCAAATACCAAACTCCCAGTGCAGCAGGAAAAACACCACAAAAAGTGTAGGAGGACCAAATGGCTTCGCAGTCAACACGGAGAGACACTTAGTCCTCAGTGGTCACAGTTTACCTACAAAGAGAGGATTCAGCATTGCTGCCTCATCTTCATTGGAAAATAAGAAACCATGTCCTTCAGGTCACATAGATGCAGAACCAGCTTTGATGGTCTCACTACTAAAGAAGCCAAATCTCCTGACAACAACATATATTTCAAGTGCCCAAACTCAGAGGCAGTTTCTCAAAAAGTTTTTAGGCTCTCAGAGCTCCCTGTTTATGTTGTGTTTACCCTGTCCCTTACTTTTGGAAACTCCACTACCACCTCCATGGTTATGAACTCTTGAGCATTTTCCATTCCAGATATGTATTCACTGATTTTCTAACTCTTCTCCTCTAATTATGTTTTACCTGGGGTGAAGGTAATGTCAAGGCATTTTTCTGGATGAGAGTGAGAGGATATCAGACCTTAACAGATATTTGTGAAGCACATATTTGCTTACACATTGAATTCATTTTCCAATTTTCCTTTTGAAATACTGAATCCCTGACACTAACCCATACCTACTAGAATCAGACAACTCATCCTAATATAATGGAGAAAAATAACCCAAACAGAATAGAAATTCAAGCAGTTCAGAGGAGGCATCTTGTATAGTTGGACTTGCCTTTTGCATTATATAAGGTAGGAGTTATAAATCTAGTCAATTTTTATTTGAAATAGTTCTCCATGTGTTTTTAAAGATAACAAATGTGTGAAATCCTGTTTCCCTTTCTCTGTAGCCAATTCACACATGTATATTTATATGCACATATAGAATCCTACCAGGAATCCCACGTACATTTTTGTGAGGTTTCTCACTTCGCATATTCAAATTGTGAGAAGAGATCACTCCTCTTAAACGCTGTTAGAACTGAAGATTCAAACTATAGGGGAGCTTTCTAGTAGAACAACATTATACATATACTCATGTTCAGTAAAATAATTATTTTTGCATCTGTGGATGATATATATTTACTGATGAATTTTGATTTTCATATATATTGCTGCTTTTTAATGTCTGTGTGTAGTTTGTGTGTGTGTGTGTGTGTATATATATATATATATATATATATATATATATATATATATACACACACAATTCAGATTTTTCAATATATAAAATATATGTGTCTTATATACACTTTCTAAATTCATTCATGTTCATGTATATGGATTTATAATCAACTTTTCACAAGATTATTTTCCGAAATATTCATCCACCTGAAATACATATTTGTTTCCTAGTACTGAAAACAAACTTCAGTGAATGGTGCCTACAAATTCTAATAATTTTACAGTAACTGACCCAGTTTACCACCAATGCAAGTAGATTCCTATGGGACATTATATGTAATTTGAGGTTCATTTGTATTCAACACTGGTACATTATTATTTCTTCAGTTTTTGCACATCATACGATATATATTTCATCCACAAGTTTACAAATTTACAGGCATTTGTTTCAACTTTAATCAATTCCTGTTTCAGAACACAAGTATTATCAGGGTTTCTGAACTCGTCTTTTCATGACACTTCTTTCCAAACAAGTTATTTTCGATTTCCATAATCACTGGTGAAGTAAAACTCACACCCTTCGTGATAAACCAAAACACTAATATTACCATTATATGTATACCATTTTGGAAAGAATGATTGTATATCAATATAACATTTCCTGTAATTTTTCAGATATCAGTTCAATCCATTATTTATAGTTGGAACAAGTTATATTATTTATTCACAGTATGTTCTATTCATGCTTTATCTTTATATTCATAGACACAGTGTACACCTCTTTGGACCCCCAATACTAATTTTACGTCTTCAATATATTGCTACCAGAAATGGTGGAAGAAATACTTATGTCACCTGATCTACATATACATTTTATCACAATAATATTCTGAAAAAAAATGTAAAGGTCACACTTATGACTGTACCAAAGCCTAAAAGGAAAGTGAACATGGATTAATAGAAACATCCATG
This sequence comes from Callospermophilus lateralis, assembly GCF_048772815.1. Taxonomy (NCBI): domain Eukaryota; kingdom Metazoa; phylum Chordata; class Mammalia; order Rodentia; family Sciuridae; genus Callospermophilus; species Callospermophilus lateralis. The sequence goes on from NW_027512741.1 coordinate 297,687, forward strand.
TCCATGCTGCCTAATGCTCTCAAATGTCAATCCTATTGGTGACAACATATTTGTTTCTTCCTAAGATTATATATTCAAACACCAACCCTGTTGAAAATGTCTAATCCTATCACTCACTTTATATTTTGCCTGATGCAATAATGTCTCTATTGATATCTGCATTTCTACATATTTTCCCAGTTTATCATAGTGACTGACTCTTCATATGTGCCGACATTTACATTCACTCTCTAACCGAAACCATATTGCTAAAGAACTTTTGGTCTAAATCCTATAATCGCTCTTCTTCCTAAACCTACCGACAATCTTTCTAAACCTACTGACTATCCCTTTTTACTGGATGTTCTCTTCTACGTTCAATCATCCAAGGTACAAGGTCCTATGCCATTGTATATTGAATTATCTGAGACATCTTTAGAGAACATAAATCAAGCTAAGTATCCCAATCAAGGGCCCAATGCCCTTCTGGGTTTCAAATTATAACTAGATTTTTATTTTCATACTTATATTTCACCTCTACATTCTTGTAAATCTCACAGGTTGCCAATACCATTATTCATCGCACAGAATGATTCCTAACCCAAATTGAACCTGTTATTAACCCTAAACATACACTGTTCCCTCAATCTCATTTTACAGAAGAACAGGGACGGAGCTGTTCTTACAATACAGGAAAGTAGGGGACCTTCCACCTGCTGAAAACCTCAAAGGTCCATACAGAAATGATACCCGGAAAAGTTATAGGCAGCTATGAAGGACCTGAGAGAGCAAAAGTCATCTTCCATGGCAAACAACCTGGTCAGGATGAAGGGATGTGTCTTAATCAGCCTCTCTCTTCTTATTGTAGAGAAGATGGACCAAATCAGGCCTGTGTGGAAAGCTGTTCACGGGTGCCTATGGTTGATATACCATTCTAACTTGTGAAAGTGTCACAGGAAGTAGGGGCAGCCTCCATCTCATGGGACCCTTGGAAGCAACTGTTAGGAAAAAGGGGTGCCAAGGCAGTGGCCTCATTCAGTTCCAAAGAAAGTGACATATCTAATTTCCTTGGTGATGGAACTCTCTGAACTTGCTATCCAAGAACCAAGACACCGAGAGGCAATCCCAGTCCAAGTCCCTGTGGGCTCACTTGATTGGATTTTCCAAGGACAGAGTCAGTCTTTCTCGGTACCTAATGATGTGAGTATAGCCAAATACCAGGAGAGCACTGAAGAGGTACTTTTCCTGAGGAAGCAGGTAGTGGCTCGCCACTTTTTTCTGACAACTTTACAGAGTTGGTCAAGGAAAGCAGATCTGATAGAGGACACGCCATTTCGGGGGAACATAATATGGCCCACCAGTCAGAGTTAACTCCGGAGAGTCACAGACCTACTTGAGGGAAGGAGGTGCCTTTGTGAGTGTGGGTTTGTTGTTTTGTCTCATATTCTGAGAATAGGTAGGGAAGGCGGTTTGTTTGATTTGGAGTGAACTGTTTCTAGTAAGTCGTTTGACAAAATGAGTGTTTCTATGTCTGTGTATCCCACTGTGTCCGTGGTTGTAGACATGAGAAAAGAGAATGCAACAATGGATGTGTCCTGTCTAGTAGAAAGCTTCCCATTATGCATCCTGCCTAATTTATGAATGGAGTGCGGCTTGCCTTATGGATGAGCAATACCTATTACCTTCCTAAGTCCCTGTTTTCTTCTGAATTCTGGCCACTCTCCAGAATAGGCTCATGGTTTTGTGTCCAAGATATGCAACAACTCCAAGGTCTGTGACATGGCCATGTACAGGATAGCTGAAGGGAATGGCCAACATCTCAGAAAACTCAGATATCACTGTGACCAGGAAAGTCTCAGTGGATATACCCTGCTTTTGGCCTTTTGCTTACCTATTGTTCTGTTGCCCTGAATATCAGGAAGGTCTTTGCCTCAGGCCACCCCTTTGTGAAGCCCGAAGGAAACAGTTTTCAAATGGAAATGAATGGGCATCACTTGTGGCTCTTTCTTAGTTGCTTTGGAAAGGGATGTGTCTTAATTAGACTCTTGGCCTTGTATGTGGCTGTGACTTTGATTCTCAGCAGCTGATGGATCTAAAAATGATCCCATGTGTGCATCCAAAACCATAATTGCCAAAAGATCAGTCATTGTGGATGAAGTCTCTCGTCTTCCTCTGTTAGGTTCCTGACCTCCATCAAGTGAGAATAGGTATTCCTTGGGTCAAATGAGTTCTTCAAATCACTGCAGAGGTGCTTAGGTTTTCGTATGACTCCAAATCACATAAAGAATCTATACTTGAAAGTCATTAGGCCTCAAATTGGAGAAACAGAGCAGTA